>NC_091984.1:152412922-152718899 GCF_044704955.1 Pristiophorus japonicus | reverse complement strand
AACTCCAGGTAATGGGGAAACATTGGATAGTGGGGAAACACTGGGTACTGGGGAAACACCGGGTACTGGGGAAACTCCGGGTATTGGGGAAACTCCGTGTATTGGGGAAACACTAGGTAATGGGTAAACTCCGGGTAATGGGTAAACTCTGGGTAATGGGGAAACACTGAGTAAAATGGAAAACACTGGGTAGTGGGGCAAAACACTGGGTAGTGGGGAAACACTGCCTATTGGCGAATCACTATGTAATTGGGAAACACTGGATTTTGGGGAAACACTGGGTAGTGGGGAAACACAGGGTAGTGTGGAAACTCCAGGTAATGGGGAAACATTGGATAGTGGGGAAACACTGGGTATTGGGGAAACACTGAGTATTGGGGAACACTGGATAGTGGGGAAACACTGGGTAATGGGGAAACACTGGGTAATGGGGAAACACTGTGTATTGGGGAAACACTGGGTTATGGGGAAAGACTAGTATCGGGGAAACACTGGGTATTGGGGAAACACTGGGTATTGGGGAAACACTGGGTCATGGGGAAACACTGGGTCATGAGGATACACTGGGTCATGGGGAAACACTGGGTCATGGGGAAACATTGCATAGTGGGGAAACACTGGGTCATGGGGAAACACTGGTTAATAGGGAAACACTGGGTATCGGAGAAACACTGGGTCTTGGGGAAACACTGGATCATGAGGAAACACTGGGTTATGGGGATACATTGCATAGTGGGGAAACACTGGTAATGGGGAAACACTGGGTAATGGGGAAACATTGGGTATTGGGGAAACACTGGGTCTTGGGGAAACAATGGGTCTTGGGGAAACACTGGGTAATGGGGAAACACTGGGTAATGGGGAAACACTGGGTCTTGGGGAAACACCAGGTATTGGGGAAACACCGGGTATTGGCGAAACACTGGGCATTGGGGAAACACTGGGTATCAGGGAAACACTGGGTATTGGGGGGAAACACTGGAGAGTGGAGAAACACTGGGTATAGGGGAAACACTGGAGAGTGGGGAAAACACTGGATAGTGGGAAAACACTGAGTAATGGGGAAAGACTAGTATCGGGGAAACACTGGGTATTGGGGAACACTGGGTATTGGGGAAACACTGGGACATGGGGAAACACTGGGTCATGGGGAAACATTGGACAGTGGGGAAACACTATGCATATGGAAACTCTGTGTATCGGGGAAACACTGGGTATCGGGGAAACACTGGGTATCGGGGAAACACTGGGTATTTGGGAACACTGAGTAATGGGGATACAGTGGGTCATGGGCAAACACTGGGTCATGGGGAAACATTGGACAGTGGGGAAACACTGGGTAATGGGGAAACACTGGGTAATGGGGAAACACTGGGCATTGGGGAAACACTGGGCATCGGGGAAACACTGGGTATTGGGGGGGACACTGGATAGTGGAGAAACACTGGGTATAGGGGAAACACTGGATAGTGGGGGAAACACTGGATAGTGGGAAAACACTGGGTAATGGGGAAAGACTAGTATCGGGGAAACACTGGGTATTGGGGAAACACCGGGTATTGGGGAAACACTGTTTCATGGGGAAACACTGGGCCATGGGGAAACACTGGGTCATGGGGAAACATTGGACAGTGGGGAAACACTATGCATATGGAAACTCTGTGTATCGGGGAAACACTGGGTATCGGGGAAACACTGGGTATTTGGGAACACTGAGTAATGGGGACACTTGGTAATGGAGAAACACTGGGTAACGGGGAACACTGGGTATTGGGGAAACACTGGGTATTGGGGAAAACACTGGGTAGTGGGGCAAAACACTGGGTAGTGGGGAAACACTGCCTATTGGCGAATCACTATGTAATTGGGAAACACTGGATTTTGGGGAAACACTGGGTAGTGGGGAAACACAGGGTAGTGTGGAAACTCCAGGTAATGGGGAAACATTGGATAGTGGGGAAACACTGGGTACTGGGGAAACACCGGGTACTGGGGAAACTCCGGGTATTGGGGAAACTCCGTGTATTGGGGAAACACTAGGTAATGGGTAAACTCCGGGTAATGGGTAAACTCTGGGTAATGGGGAAACACTGAGTAAAATGGAAAACACTGGGTATTGGGAAAACACTGGGTAATGGGGAAACACTGGGCATTAGGGGGAAACACTGGGCATTAGGGGGAAACACTGGGTATTGGGGAAACACTGGGTTATGGGGAAACACTGGGATATGGGGAAAGACTAGAATCGGGGAAACATTGGACAGTGGGGAAACACTATGCATATGGAAACTCTGGGTATCAGGGAAACACTGGGTATCGGGGAAACACTGGATAATGGTGAAAACACTGGGTAATGGGCAAATACTGCGTATCGGGGAAACACTCGGTATTGGGCAAACACTGGGTCTTGGGGAAACACTGGGTCTTGGGGAAACACTGGGCATATGGAAACAGTGGGCCTATGGATACACTGGGCATTGGGGAAACACTTGAGGAAACTCCAGGTATTGATGAAACTCCAAGTATTGGGGAACTACTGGGTATTGGGAAAACACCTTGTAATGGAGAAACACTGGGTATTGGGGTAACAGTGGGTCATGGGAAAACAGTGGGTCATGGGGAAACACTGGGTCATGGGGAAACATTGGACAGTGGGGAAACACTGGGTAATGGGGAAACACTGGGTAATGGGGAAACACTGGGTAATGGGGAAACACTGGGTATTGGGGAAACACTGGGTATTGGGGAAACACTGGGCATTGGGGAAACACTGGGTATCAGGGAAACACTGGGTATCAGGGAAACACTGGGTATTGGGGGAAAACACTGGATCGTGGGGAAACACTGGGTATAGGGGAAACACTATATAGTGGGGAAAACACTGGGTAATGGGGAAAGACTAGTATCGGGGAAACACTGAGTATTGGGGAAACACCGGGTATTGGGGAAACACTATTTCATGGGGAAACACTGGGACATGGGGAAACACTGGGTCATGGGGAAACATTGGACAGTGGGGAAACACTATGCATATGGAAACTCTGGGTATCGGGGAAACACTGGGTATCGGGGAAACACTGGGTATTTGGGAACACTGAGTAATGGGGACACTTGGTAATGGGGAAACACTGCGTAACGGCGGAACACTGGGTATTGGGGAAACACTGGGTATTGGGGAAACCACTGGGTAGTGGGGCAAAACACTGGGTAGTGGGGAAACACTGCCTATTGGCGAATCACTATGTAATTGGGAAACACTGGATTTTGGGGAAACACTGGGTAGTGGGAAAACACTGAGTAGTGGGGAAACTCCGGATAATGGGGAAACATTGGATAGTGGGGAAACACTGGGTACTGGGGAAACACTGGGTACTGGGGAAACTCCGGGTATTGGGGAAATTCCGGGTATTGGGGAAACTCCGGGTACTGGGGAAACACTATGTAATTGGTAAACTCCGGGTGATGGGTAAACTCCAGGTAATGGGGAAACACTGAGTAAAATGGAAAACACTGGGTATTGGGAAAACACTGGGTAATGGGGAAACACTGGGCATTAGGGGGAAACACTGGGTATTGGAGAAACACTGGGTATTGATGAAACACTGGGTTATGGGGAAAGACTAGAATCGGGGAAACATTGGACAGTGGGGAAAGACTATGCATATGGAAACTCTGGGTATCGGGGAAACACTGGGTATCGGGGAAACACTGGGTATTTGGGAACACTGAGTAATGGGGACACTTGGTAATGGGGAAACACTGCGTAACGGGGGAACACTGGGTATTGGGGAAACACTGGGTATTGGGGAAAACACTGGGTAGTGGGGCAAAACACTGGGTAGTGGGGAAACACTGCCTATTGGCGAATCACTATGTAATTGGGAAACACTGGATTTTGGGGAAACACTGGGTAGTGGGGAAACACTGGGTAGTGGCGAAACTCCGGGTAATGGGGAAACACTGGGTAATGGGGAAACATTGGATAGTGGGGAAACACTGGGTACTGGGGAAACACCGGGTACTGGGGAAACTCCGGGTACTGGGGAAATTCCGGGTATTGGGGAAACTCCGGGTATTGGGTAAACTCCGGGTAATGGGTAAACTCCGGGTAATGGGTAAACTCCGGTTATGGGGAAACACTGAGTAAAATGGAAAACACTGGGTATTGGGAAAACACTGGGTAATGGGGAAACACTGGGCATTAGGGGGAAACACTGGGTATTGGGGAAACTCCGGGTAATGGGTAAACTCCGGGTAATGGGTAAACTCCGGTTATGGGGAAACACTGAGTAAAATGGAAAACACTGGGTATTGGGAAAACACTGGGTAATGGGGAAACACTGGGCATTAGGGGGAAACACTGGGTATTGGGGAAAAACTGGGTATTGGGGAAACACTGAATATTGGGGAAACACTGGGTTATGGGGAAACACTGGGTATGAGGGAAACACTGGTTATTGGGGACACTCCGGGTAATGGGGAAACTCCGGGTAATGGGTGCAACTCCGGGTAGAAACATAGAAACATAGAAAATAGGTGCAGGAGTAGGCCATTCGGCCCTTCTAGCCTGCACCACCATTCAATGAGTTCATGGCTGAACATGCTACTTCAGCACCCCATTCCTGCTTTCTCGCCAAACCCCTTGATCCCCCTAGTAGTAAGGACCTCATCTAACTCCTTTTTGAATATATTTAGTGAATTGGCCTCAACAACTTTCTGTGGTAGAGAATTCCACAGGTTCACCACTCTCTGGGTGAAGAAGTTCCTCCGCATCTCGGTCCTAAATGGCTTACCCCTTATCCTTAGACTGTGACCTCTGGTTCTGGACTTCCCCAACATTGGGAACATTCTTCCTGCATCTAACCTGTCTAACCCCGTCAGAATTTTAAATGTTTCTATGAGGTCCCCTCCCATTCTTCTAAACTCCAGTGAATACAAGCCCAGTTGATCCAGTCTTTCTTGATAGGTCAGTACCGCCATCCCGGGAATCAGTGTGGTGAACCTTCGCTGCACTCCCTCAATAGCAAGAATGTCCTTCCTCAAGTTAGGAGACCAAAACTGTACACAATACTCCAGGTGTGGCCTCACCAATGCCCTGTACAACTGTAGCAACACCTCCCTGCCCCTGTACTCAAATCCCCTTGCTATGAAGGCCAACATGCCATTTGCTTTCTTAACCGCCTGCTGCACCTGCATGCCAACCTTCAATGACTGATGTACCATGACACCCAGGTCTCTTTGCACCTCCCCTTTTCCTAATCTGTCACCATTCAGATAATAGTCTGTCTCTCTGTTTTTACCACCAAAGTGGATAACCTCACATTTATCCACATTATACTTCATCTGCCATGCATTTGCCCACTCACCTAACCTATCCAAGTCGCTCTGCAGCCTCACAGCATCCTCCTCGCAGCTCACACTGCCACCCAACTTAGTGTCATCCGCAAATTTGGAGATACTACATTTAATCCCCTCATCTAAATCATTAATGTACAGTGTAAACATCTGGGGCCCCAGCACAGAACCTTGCGGTACCCCACTAGTCACTGCCTGCCATTCTGAAAAGTACCCATTTACTCCTACTCTTTGCTTCCTGTCTGACAACCAGTTCTCAATCCACGTCAGCACACTACCCCCAATCCCATGTGCTTTAACTTTGCACATCAATCTCTTGTGTGGGACCTTGTCGAACGCCTTCTGAAAGTCCAAATATACCACATCAACTGGTTCTCCCTTGTCCACTCTAATGGAAACATCCTCAAAAAATTCCAGAAGATTTGTCAAGCATGATTTCCCTTTCACAAATCCATGCTGACTTGGACCTATCATGTCACCTCTTTCCAAATGCACTGCTATGACATCCTTAATAATTGATTCCATCATTTTACCCACTACCGATGGGGTACTGGGGAAACTCCGCGTATTGGGGAAACACTGGGTAATGGAGAAATCCGGGTAATGGGTAAACTCCGGGTAATTCGGAAACACTAAGTAATGGGGGAAACACTGGGTATTGGGAAAACACTGGGTAATGGGGAAACACTGAGCATTAGGGGGAAACACTGGGTATTGGGGAAACACTGGGTATTGGGGAAACACTGGGTATTGGGGGAAACTCCGGGTACTGTGAAAACTCCGGGTACTGGGGAATCTCCGGGTATGGGGGAAACTCCGGGTAATTATGAAACTCCGGGTATTGGGGAAACTCCGGGTATTGGGGAAACTCCGGGTATTGGGGAAACTCCGGATATTGGGGAAAACTCCGGGTTCTGTGAAAACTCCGGGTACTGGGGAATCTCCGGGTACGGGGGAAACTCCGGGTATTGGGGAAACTCCGGGTATTGGGGAAACTCCGGGTATTGGGGAAACACTGGGTATTGGGGAAACTCCGGGTAATAGGGAAACTCTGGGTAATGGGGAAACACTGGGTATTGGGGAAACACTGGGTAATGGGAAAACACTGGGTTATGGGGAAGGACTCGTATTGGGGAAACACTGAGTATTCGGGAAACACTGGGTATTGGGGAAACATTGGATAGTGGGGAAATATTGGATAGTGGAGAAACACTGGATAATTGTGAAAACACTGGGTAATGGGGAAACACTGCGTATCGGGGAAACACTCGGTATTGGGCAAACACTGGGTCTTGGGGAAACACTGGGCATATGGAAACACTGGGCATATGGAAACACTGGGCATTGGGGAAACACTGGGCATTGGGGAAACACTTCGCATTGGGGAAACTCCACGTATTGGTGAAACTCCAGGAATTGGGGAACTACTGGTTATTGGGGAGACACCTTGCAATGGGGAAACACTGGGTATTGGAGAAACAGTGGGTCATGGGGAAACACTGGGTCATGGGGAACGATTGGACAGTGGGGAAACACTGGGTAATGGGGACAACACTGGGTAATGGGGAACACTGGGTATTGGGCAAATACTGGGCATTGGGGAAAAAGTGGGCATATGGAAACACTGGGCATTGGGGAAACACTGGGCATTGGGGAAACATTGGGCATTGGGGAAACACTGGGCATTGGGGAAACAATGGATTTGGGGAAACACTGAGTAATGGGGAAACACCGGATATTGCGGAAAACACTGGATATTGCGGAAAACATTTGGGATTGGGGAAACATTGGGTCATGTGGAAAAACTGGGTTATGGGGAAATACTGGGTAATGGGGAAACACTGGATGTTGGGGAAAGACTGGTTATTGGGGGAAACACTGGGTATTGGGGGAAACACTGGGTATTGGGGGGAAACAGAGTGTTGGGGAAACTCCAGGTATTGGGGAAACTCCAGGTATTGGGGAAACAACGGAAATTGGGGAAACAACGGGAATTGCGGAAACAATGGGAATTGGGGAAACTCCAGGTATTGGGGAAACAACGGAAATTGGGGAAACAATGGGAATTGCGGAAACAATGGGAATTGGGGAAACAGCGGGAATTGGGGAAACAATGGGAATTGGGGAAAGACTAGTATTGGGGAAACAGTGGGTCATGGTGGAAACACTGGGTCATGGGGAAACACTGTGTCATGAGGAAATACTGGGTTATGGGGATACACTGGGTATCGGAGAAACACTGGGTCTTGGGGAAACACTGGGTCTTGGGGAAACACTGGGTTATGGGGATACATTGCATAGTGGGGAAACACTGGGTAATGGGGAAACACTGGGTAATGGCGAAACACTGGGACATGGGGAAACACTGGGTCATGGGGAAACATTGGACAGTGGGTAATGGGGAAACACTGGGTAATGGGGAAACACTGGGTATCGGAGAAACACTGGGTAAAGAGGAAACACAGGGTTATGGGGATACATTGCATAGTGGGGAAACACTGGGTAATGGGGAAACACTGGGTAATGGGGAAACACCGGGTATTGGGGAAACACAGGGTATTGGGGAAACATTGGACAGTGGGGAAACACTATGCATATGGAAACTCTGGGTATCGGGGAAACACTGGGTATCGGGGAAACACTGGGTATTGGGGAAACACCGGGTATTGGGGAAACACTGTTTCATGGGGAAACACTGGGCCATGGGGAAACACTGGGTCATGGGGAAACATTGGACAGTGGGGAAACACTATGCATATGGAAACTCTGTGTATCGGGGAAACACTGGGTATCGGGGAAACACTGGGTATTTGGGAACACTGAGTAATGGGGACACTTGGTAATGGAGAAACACTGGGTAACGGGGGAACATTGGGTATTGGGGAAACACTGGGTATTGGGGAAAACACTGGGTAGTGGGGCAAAACACTGGGTAGTGGGGAACCACTGCCTATTGGCGAATCACTATGTAATTGGGAAACATTGGATTTTGGGGAAACACTGGGTAGTGGGGAAACACAGGGTAGTGTGGAAACTCCAGGTAATGGGGAAACATTGGATAGTGGGGAAACACTGGGTACTGGGGAAACACCGGGTACTGGGGAAACTCCGGGTATTGGGGAAACTCCGTGTATTGGGGAAACACTAGGTAATGGGTAAACTCCGGGTAATGGGTAAACTCTGGGTAATGTGGAAACACTGAGTAAAATGGAAAACACTGGGTATTGGGAAAACACTGGGTAATGGGGAAACACTGGGCATTAGGGGGAAACACTGGGCATTAGGGGGAAACACTGGGTATTGGGGAAACACTGGGTTATGGGGAAACACTGGGATATGGGGAAAGACTAGAATCGGGGAAACATTGGACAGTGGGGAAACACTATGCATATGGAAACTCTGGGTATCAGGGAAACACTGGGTATCGGGGAAACACTGGATAATGGTGAAAACACTGGGTAATGGGCAAATACTGCGTATCGGGGAAACACTCGGTATTGGGCAAACACTGGGTCTTGGGGAAACACTGGGTCTTGGGGAAACACTGGGCATATGGAAACAGTGGGCCTATGGATACACTGGGCATTGGGGAAACACTTGAGGAAACTCCAGGTATTGATGAAACTCCAAGTATTGGGGAACTACTGGGTATTGGGAAAACACCTTGTAATGGAGAAACACTGGGTATTGGGGAAACAGTGGGTCATGGGAAAACAGTGGGTCATGGGGAAACACTGGGTCATGGGGAAACATTGGACAGTGGGGAAACACTGGGTAATGGGGAAACACTGGGTAATGGGGAAACACCGGGTAATGGGGAAACACTGGGTATTGGGGAAACAGTGGGCATTGGGGAAACACTGGGTATCAGGGAAACACTGGGTATCAGGGAAACACTGGGTATTGGGGGAAAACACTGGATCGTGGGGAAACACTGGGTATAGGGGAAACACTATATAGTGGGGAAAACACTGGGTAATGGGGAAAGACTAGTATCGGGGAAACACTGGGTATTGGGGAAACACCGGGTATTGGGGAAACACTGTTTCATGGGGAAACACTGGGACATGGGGAAACACTGGGTCATGGGGAAACATTGGACAGTGGGGAAACACTATGCATATGGAAACTCTGGGTATCGGGGAAACACTGGGTATCGGGGAAACACTGGGTATTTGGGAACACTGAGTAATGGGGACACTTGGTAATGGGGAAACGCTGCGTAACGGGGGAACACTGGGTATTGGGGAAACACTGGGTATTGGGGAAACCACTGGGTAGTGGGGCAAAACACTGGGTAGTGGGGAAACACTGCCTATTGGCGAATCACTATGTAATTGGGAAACACTGGATTTTGGGGAAACACTGGGTAGTGGGGAAACACTGGGCAGTGGGGAAACTCCGGATAATGGGGAAACATTGGATAGTGGGGAAACACTGGGTACTGGGGAAACACTGGGTACTGGGGAAACTCCGGGTATTGGGGAAATTCCGGGTATTGGGGAAACTCCGGGTACTGGGGAAACACTAGGTAATGGGTAAACTCCGGGTAATGGGTAAACTCCAGGTAATGGGGAAACACTGAGTAAAATGGAAAACACTAGGTATTGGGAAAACACTGGGTAATGGGGAAACACTGGGCATTAGGGGGAAACACTGGGTATTGGGGAAACACTGGGTATTGATGAAACACTGGGTTATGGGGAAAGACTAGAATCGGGGAAACATTGGACAGTGGGGAAAGACTATGCATATGGAAACTCTGGGTATCGGGGAAACACTGGGTATCGGGGAAACACTGGGTATTTGGGAACACTGAGTAATGGGGACACTTGGTAATGGGGAAACACTGCGTAACGGGGGAACACTGGGTATTGGGGAAACACTGGGTATTGGGGAAAACACTGGGTAGTGGGGCAAAACACTGGGTAGTGGGGAAACACTGCCTATTGGCGGATCACTATGTAATTGGGAAACACTGGATTTTGGGGAAACACTGGGTAGTGGGGAAACACTGGGTAGTGGCGAAACTCCGGGTAATGGGGAAACACTGGGTAATGGGGAAACATTGGATAGTGGGGAAACACTGGGTACTGGGGAAACACCGGGTACTGGGGAAACTCCGGGTACTGGGGAAATTCCGGGTATTGGGGAAACTCCGGGTATTGGGGAAACACTGGGTAATGGGTAAACTCCGGGTAATGGGTGAACTCCGGGTAATGGGTAAACTCCGGTTATGGGGAAACACTGAGTAAAATGGAAAACACTGGGTATTGGGAAAACACTGGGTAATGGGGAAACACTGGGCATTAGGGGGAAACACTGGGTATTGGGGAAACTCTGGGTAATGGGTAAACTCCGGGTAATGGGTAAACTCCGGTTATGGGGAAACACTGAGTAAAATGGAAAACACTGGGTATTGGGAAAACACTGGGTAATGGGGAAACACTGGGCATTAGGGGGAAACACTGGGTATTGGGGAAAAACTGGGTATTGGGGAAACACTGGGTATTGGGGAAACACTGGGTTATGGGGAAACACTGGGTATGAGGGAAACACTGGTTATTGGGGACACTCCGGGTAATGGGGAAACTCCGGGTAATAGGTGCAACTCCGGGTAGAAACATAGAAACATAGAAAATAGGTGCAGGAGTAGGCCATTCGGCCCTTCTAGCCTGCACCACCATTCAATGAGTTCATGGCTGAACATGCTACTTCAGCACCCCATTCCTGCTTTCTCGCCAAACCCCTTGATCCCCCTAGTAGTAAGGACCTCATCTAACTCCTTTTTGAATATATTTAGTGAATTGGCCTCAACAACTTTCTGTGGTAGAGAATTCCACAGGTTCACCACTCTCTGGGTGAAGAAGTTCCTCCGCATCTCGGTCCTAAATGGCTTACCCCTTATCCTGAGACTGTGACCTCTGGTTCTGGACTTCCCCAACATTGGGAACATTCTTCCTGCATCTAACCTGTCTAACCCCGTCAGAATTTTTAATGTTTCTATGATCTCCCCTCTCATTCTTCTAAACTCCAGTGAATACAAGCCCAGTTGATCCAGTCTTTCTTGATAGGTCAGTACCGCCATCCCGGGAATCAGTGTGGTGAACCTTCGCTGCACTCCCTCAATAGCAAGAATGTCCTTCCTCAAGTTAGGAGACCAAAACTGTACACAATACTCCAGGTGTGGCCTCACCAATGCCCTGTACAACTGTAGCAACACCTCCCTGCCCCTGTACTCAAATCCCCTTGCTATGAAGGCCAACATGCCATTTGCTTTCTTAACCGCCTGCTGCACCTGCATGCCAACCTTCAATGACTGATGTACCATGACACCCAGGTCTCTTTGCACCTCCCCTTTTCCTAATCTGTCATCATTCAGATAATAGTCTGTCTCTCTGTTTTTACCACCAAAGTGGATAACCTCACATTTATCCACATTATACTTCATCTGCCATGCATTTGCCCACTCACCTAACCTATCCAAGTCGCTCTGCAGCCTCACAGCATCCTCCTCGCAGCTCACACTGCCACCCAACTTAGTGTCATCCGCAAATTTGGAGATACTACATTTAATCCCCTCATCTAAATCATTAATGTACAGTGTAAACATCTGGGGCCCCAGCACAGAACCTTGCGGTACCCCACTAGTCACTGCCTGCCATTCTGAAAAGTACCCATTTACTCCTACTCTTTGCTTCCTGTCTGACAACCAGTTCTCAATCCACGTCAGCACACTACCCCCAATCCCATGTGCTTTAACTTTGCACATCAATCTCTTGTGTGGGACCTTGTCGAACGCCTTCTGAAAGTCCAAATATACCACATCAACTGGTTCTCCCTTGTCCACTCTAATGGAAACATCCTCAAAAAATTCCAGAAGATTTGTCAAGCATGATTTCCCTTTCACAAATCCATGCTGACTTGGACCTATCATGTCACCTCTTTCCAAATGCACTGCTATGACATCCTTAATAATTGATTCCATCATTTTACCCACTACCGATGGGGTACTGGGGAAACTCCGGGTATTGGGGAAACACTGGGTAATGGAGAAATCTGGGTAATGGGTAAACTCCGGGTAATTCGGAAACACTAAGTAATGGGGGAAACACTGGGTATTGGGAAAACACTGGGTAATGGGGAAACACTGGGCATTAGGGGGAAACACTGGGTATTGGGGAAACACTGGGTATTGGGGAAACACTGGGTATTGGGGAAAACTCCGGGTACTGTGAAAACTCCGGGTACTGGGGAATCTCCGGGTACGGGGGAAACTCCGGGTAATTATGAAACTCCAGGTATTGGGGAAACTCCGGGTATTGGGGAAACTCCGGGTATTGGGGAAACTCCGGGTATTGGGGAAACTCCGGGAATTGGGGAAATTCCGGGTATTGGGGAAACACTGGGTATTGGGGAAACACTGGGTAATGGAGAAACACTGGGTTATGGGGAAACACTGGTTATTGGAAACACTGGGTAATGGAGAAACACTGGGTTATGGGGAAACACTGGTTATTGGGGAAACATTGGATAGTGGGGAAACACTGGATAATGGTGAAAACACTGGGTAATGGGGAAACACTGCGTATCAGGGAAACACTCGGTATTGGGCAAATACTGGGTCTTGGGGAAGCACTGGGAATTGGGGAAACACTGGGCATTGGGGAAACATTGGGCATTGGGGAAACACTGGGCATTGGGGAAACAATGGATTTTGGGGAAACACTGAGTAATGGGGAAACACCGGATATTGCGGAAAACACTGGGTATTGCGGAAAACATTTGGGATTGGGGAAACATTGGGTCATGTGGAAAAACTGGGTTATGGGGAAATACTGTGTAATGGGGAAACACTGGATGTTGGGGAAAGACTGGTTATTGGGGGAAACACTGGGTATTGGGGAAACACTGGGTATTGGGGGGAAACAGAGTGTTGGGGACACTCCAGGTATTGGGGAAACTCCAGGTATTGGGGAAACAACGGAAATTGGGGAAACAACGGGAATTGCGGAAACAACGGGAATTGGGGAAACAACGGGAATTGGGGAAAGACTAGTATTGGGGAAACAGTGGGTCATGGTGGAAACACTGGGTCATGGGGAACACTGGGTCATGAGGAAACACTGGGTTATGGGGATACACTGGGTATCGGAGAAACACTGGGTCTTGGGGAAACACTGGGTCTTGGGGAAACACTGGGTTATGGGGATACATTGCATAGTGGGGAAACACTGGGTAATGGGGAAACACTGGGTAATGGCGAAACACTGGGACATGGGGAAACACTGGGTCATGGGGAAACATTGGACAGTGGGTAATGGGGAAACACTGGGTAATGGGGAAACACTGGGTATCGGAGAAACACTGGGTCAAGAGGAAACACTGGGTTATGGGGATACATTGCATAGTGGGGAAACACTGGGTAATGGGGAAACACTGGGTAATGGGGAAACACCAGGTATTGGGGAAACACAGGGTATTGGGGAAAAATTGGACAGTGGGGAAACCCTATGCATATGGAAACTCTGGGTATCGGGGAAACACTGGGTATCGGGGAAACACTGGGTATTGGGGAAACACCGGGTATTGGGGAAACACTGTTTCATGGGGAAACACTGGGCCATGGGGAAACACTGGGTCATGGGGAAACATTGGACAGTGGGGAAACACTATGCATATGGAAACTCTGTGTATCGGGGAAACACTGGGTATCGGGGAAACACTGGGTATTTGGGAACACTGAGTAATGGGGACAATTGGTAATGGAGAAACACTGGGTAACGGGGGAACACTGGGTATTGGGGAAACACTGGGTATTGGGGAAAACACTGGGTAGTGGGGCAAAACACTGGGTAGTGGGGAAACACTGCCTATTGGCGAATCACTATGTAATTGGGAAACACTGGATTTTGGGGAAACACTGGGTAGTGGGGAAACACAGGGTAGTGTGGAAACTCCAGGTAATGGGGAAACATTGGATAGTGGGGAAACACTGGGTACTGGGGAAACACCGGGTACTGGGGAAACTCCGGGTATTGGGGAAACTCCGTGTATTGGGGAAACACTAGGTAATGGGTAAACTCCGGGTAATGGGTAAACTCTGGGTAATGGGGAAACACTGAGTAAAATGGAAAACACTGGGTATTGGGAAAACACTGGGTAATGGGGAAACACTGGGCATTAGGGGGAAACACTGGGCATTAGGGGGAAACACTGGGTATCGGGGAAACACTGTGTTATGGGGAAACCATGGGATATGGGGAAAGACTAGAATCGGGGAAACATTGGACAGTGGGGAAACACTATGCATATGGAAACTCTGGGTATCAGGGAAACACTGGGTATCGGGGAAACACTGGATAATGGTGAAAACACTGGGTAATGGGCAAATACTGCGTATCGGGGAAACACTCGGTATTGGGCAAACACTGGGTCTTGGGGAAACACTGGGTCTTGGGGAAACACTGGGCATATGGAAACAGTGGGCCTATGGATACACTGGGCATTGGGGAAACACTTGAGGAAACTCCAGGTATTGATGAAACTCCAAGTATTGGGGAACTACTGGGTATTGGGAAAACACCTTGTAATGGAGAAACACTGGGTATTGGGGAAACAGTGGGTCATGGGAAAACAGTGGGTCATGGGGAAACACTGGGTCATGGGGAAACATTGGACAGTGGGGAAACACTGGGTAATGGGGAAACACTGGGTAATGGGGAAACACTGGGTATTGGGGAAACAGTGGGCATTGGGGAAACACTGGGTATCAGGGAAACACTGGGTATCAGGGAAACACTGGGTATTGGGGGAAAACACTGGATCGTGGGGAAACACTGGGTATAGGGGAAACACTATATAGTGGGGAAAACACAGGGTAATGGGGAAAGACTAATATCGGGGAAACACTGGGTATTGGGGAAACACCGGGTATTGGGGAAACACTGTTTCATGGGGAAACACTGGGACATGGGGAAACACTGGGTCATGGGGAAACATTGGACAGTGGGGAAACACTATGCATATGGAAACTCTGGGTATCGGGGAAACACTGGGTATCGGGGAAACACTGGGTATTTGGGAACACTGAGTAATGGGGACACTTGGTAATGGGGAAACACTGCGTAACGGCGGAACACTGGGTATTGGGGAAACACTGGGTATTGGGGAAACCACTGGGTAGTGGGGCAAAACACTGGGTAGTGGGGAAACACTGCCTATTGGCGAATCACTATGTAATTGGGAAACACTGGATTTTGGGGAAACACTGGGTAGTGGGGAAACACTGGGTAGTGGGGAAACTCCGGATAATGGGGAAACATTGGATAGTGGGGAAACACTGGGTACTGGGGAAACACTGGGTACTGGGGAAACTCCGGGTATTGGGGAAATTCCGGGTATTGGGGAAACTCCGGGTACTGGGGAAACACTATGTAATGGGTAAACTCCGAGTAATGGGTAAACTCCAGGTAATGGGGAAACACTGAGTAAAATGGAAAACACTGGGTATTGGGAAAACACTGGGTAATGGGGAAACACTGGGCATTAGGGGGAAACACTGGGTATTGGGGAAACACTGGGTATTGATGAAACACTGGGTTATGGGGAAAGACTAGAATCGGGGAAACATTGGACAGTGGGGAAAGACTATGCATATGGAAACTCTGGGTATCGGGGAAACACTGGGTATCGGGGAAACACTGGGTATTTGGGAACACTGAGTAATGGGGACACTTGGTAATGGGGAAACACTGCGTAACGGGGGAACACTGGGTATTGGGGAACACTGGGTATTGGGGAAACACTGGGTATTGGGGAAAACACTGGGTAGTGGGGCAAAACACTGGGTAGTGGGGAAACACTGCCTATTGGCGAATCACTATGTAATTGGGAACACTGGATTTTGGGGAAACACTGGGTAGTGGGGAAACACTGGGTAGTGGCGAAACTCCGGGAAATGGGGAAACACTGGGTAATGGGGAAACATTGGATAGTGGGGAAACACTGGGTACTGGGGAAACACCGGGTACTGGGGAAACTCCGGGTACTGGGGAAATTCCGGGTATTGGGGAAACTCCGGGTATTGGGTAAACTCCGGGTAATGGGTAAACTCCGGGTAATGGGTAAACTCCGGTTATGGGGAAACACTGAGTAAAATGGAAAACACTGGGTATTGGGAAAACACTGGGTAATGGGGAAACACTGGGCATTAGGGGGAAACACTGGGTATTGGGGAAACTCCGGGTAATGGGTAAACTCCGGGTAATGGGTAAACTCCGGTTATGGGGAAACACTGAGTAAAATGGAAAACACTGGGTATTGGGAAAACACTGGGTAATGGGGAAACACTGGGCATTAGGGGGAAACACTGGGTATTGGGGAAAAACTGGGTATTGGGGAAACACTGAATATTGGGGAAACACTGGGTTATGGGGAAACACTGGGTATGAGGGAAACACTGGTTATTGGGGACACTCCGGGTAATGGGGAAACTCCGGGTAATGGGTGCAACTCCGGGTAGAAACATAGAAACATAGAAAATAGGTGCAGGAGTAGGCCATTCGGCCCTTCTAGCCTGCACCACCATTCAATGAGTTCATGGCTGAACATGCTACTTCAGCACCCCATTCCTGCTTTCTCGCCAAACCCCTTGATCCCCCTAGTAGTAAGGACCTCATCTAACTCCTTTTTGAATATATTTAGTGAATTGGCCTCAACAACTTTCTGTGGAAGAGAATTCCACAGGTTCACCACTCTCTGGGTGAAGAAGTTCCTCCGCATCTCGGTCCTAAATGGCTTACCCCTTATCCTTAGACTGTGACCTCTGGTTCTGGACTTCCCCAACATTGGGAACATTCTTCCTGCATCTAACCTGTCTAACCCCGTCAGAATTTTAAATGTTTCTATGAGGTCCCCTCTCATTCTTCTAAACTCCAGTGAATACAAGCCCAGTTGATCCAGTCTTTCTTGATAGGTCAGTACCGCCATCCCGGGAATCAGTGTGGTGAACCTTCGCTGCACTCCCTCAATAGCAAGAATGTCCTTCCTCAAGTTAGGAGACCAAAACTGTACACAATACTCCAGGTGTGGCCTCACCAATGCCCTGTACAACTGTAGCAACACCTCCCTGCACCTGTACTCAAATCCCCTTGCTATGAAGGCCAACATGCCATTTGCTTTCTTAACCGCCTGCTGCACCTGCATGCCAACCTTCAATGACTGATGTACCATGACACCCAGGTCTCTTTGCACCTCCCCTTTTCCTAATCTGTCACCATTCAGGTAATAGTCTGTCTCTCTGTTTTTACCACCAAAGTGGATAACCTCACATTTATCCACATTATACTTCATCTGCCATGCATTTGCCCACTCACCTAACCTATCCAAGTCGCTCTGCAGCCTCACAGCATCCTCCTCGCAGCTCACACTGCCACCCAACTTAGTGTCATCCGCAAATTTGGAGATACTACATTTAATCCCCTTATCTAAATCATTAATGTACAGTGTAAACATCTGGGGCCCCAGCACAGAACCTTGCGGTACCCCACTAGTCACTGCCTGCCATTCTGAAAAGTACCCATTTACTCCTACTCTTTGCTTCCTGTCTGACAACCAGTTCTCAATCCACGTCAGCACACTACCCCCAATCCCATGTGCTTTAACTTTGCACATCAATCTCTTGTGTGGGACCTTGTCGAACGCCTTCTGAAAGTCCAAATATACCACATCAACTGGTTCTCCCTTGTCCACTCTAATGGAAACATCCTCAAAAAATTCCAGAAGATTTGTCAAGCATGATTTCCCTTTCACAAATCCATGCTGACTTGGACCTATCATGTCACCTCTTTCCAAATGCACTGCTATGACATCCTTAATAATTGATTCCATCATTTTACCCACTACCGATGGGGTACTGGGGAAACTCCGGGTATTGGGGAAACACTGGGTAATGGAGAAATCCGGGTAATGGGTAAACTCCGGGTAATTCGGAAACACTAAGTAATGGGGGAAACACTGGGTATTGGGAAAACACTGGGTAATGGGGAAACACTGGGCATTAGGGGGAAACACTGGGTATTGGGGAAACACTGGGTATTGGGGAAACACTGGGTATTGGGGAAAACTCCGGGTACTGTGAAAACTCCGGGTACTGGGGAATCTCCGGGTACGGGGGAAACTCCGGGTAATTATGAAACTCCAGGTATTGGGGAAACTCCGGGTATTGGGGAAACTCCGGGTATTGGGGAAACTCCGGGAATTGGGGAAATTCCGGGTATTGGGGAAACACTGGGTATTGGGGAAACACTGGGTGATGGAGAAACACTGGGTTATGGGGAAACACTGGTTATTGGGGAAACATTGGATAGTGGGGAATCACTGGATAATGGTGAAAACACTGGGTAATGGGAAACACTGCGTATCCGGGAAACACTCGGTATTGGGCAAATACTGGGTCTTGGGGAAGCACTGGGAATTGGGGAAACACTGGGCATTGGGGAAACACTGGGTGTCGAGGAAACACTGGATAGTGGGGAAACACTGGATAGTGGGGAAACACTGGGTATTGGGAAACACTGGGTATTGGGGAAAACACTGGATAGTGGGGAAACACTGGGTAATTGGGAACACTGTATTGGGGAAACACTGGGTTATGGGGAAAGACTAGTATCGCGGAAACACTGGGTATTGGGGAAACACTGGATATTGGGGAAACACTGGGTATTGGGGAATGACTGGGTCATGAGGAAACATTGGGTCATGGGGATACACCGGGTCATGGGGAAACACTGGGTCATGGGGAAACATTGCATCATGGGGAAACATTGCAAAGTGGGGAAACACTGGGTAATGGGGAAACACTGGTTAATGGGGAAACACTGGGTATCGGAGAAACACTGCGTATTGGGGAAACACCGGGTATTGGGGAAACACCGGGTATTGGGGAAACACCGGGTCATGGGGAAACATTGGACAGTGGGGAAACACTATGCATATGGAAATTCTGGGTATTGGGGGAACACTGGGTATTTGGGAACACTGAGTAATGGGGACACTTGGTAATGGAGAAACACTGGGTAGTGGGGAAACACTGGGTAGTGGGGAGAAACTGGGTAATGGGGAAACTCCGGGTATTGGGGAAACTCCGGGCATTGGGGAAACACTGTGTATCGGGGAAACACTGGGTATTTGGGAACACTGACTAATGGGGACACTTGGTAATGGGGAAACACTGCGTAACGGGGGAACACTGGGTATTGGGGAAAACACTGGGTAGTGGGGCAAAACACTGGGTAGTGGGGAAACACTGCCTATTGGCGAATCACTATGTAATTGGGAAACACTGGATTTTGGGGAAACACTGGGTAGTGGGGAAACACTGGGTAGTGGGGAAACTCCGGGTAATGGGGAAACACTGGGTAATGGGGAAACATTGGATAGTGGGGAAACACTGGGTACTGGGGAAACACTGGGTACTGGGGAAACTCTGGGTATTGGGGAAATTCCGGGTATTGGGGAAACTCCGGGTACTGGGGAAACACTAGGTAATGGGTAAACTCCAGGTAATGGGGAAACACTGAGTAAAATGGAAACACTGGGTATTGGGAAAACACTGGGTAATGGGGAAACACTGGGCATTAGGGGGAAACACTGGGTATTGGGGAAACACTGGGTATTGATGAAACACTGGGTTATGGGGAAAGACTAGAATCGGGGAAACATTGGACAGTGGGGAAACACTATGCATATGGAAACTCTGGGTATTGGGGAAACACTGGGTATCGGGAAAAACTGGGTATTTGGGAACACTGAGTAATGGGGACACTTGGTAATGGGAAAACACTGCGTAACGGGGGAACACTGGGTATTGGGGAAACACTGGGTATTGGGGAAAACACTGGGTAGTGGGGCAAAACACTGGGTAGTGGGGAAACACTGCCTATTGGCGAATCACTATGTAATTGGGAAACACTGGATTTTGGGGGAACACTGGGTAGTGGGAAACACTGGGTAGTGGCGAAACTCCGGGTAATGGGGAAACACTGGGTAATGGGGAAACATTGGATAGTGGGGAAACACTGGGTACTGGGGAAACACCGGGTACTGGGGAAACTCCGGGTACTGGGGAAATTCCGGGTATTGGGGAAACTCTGGGTATTGGGGAAACACTGGGTAATGGGTAAACTCCGGGTAATGGGTAAACTCCGGGTAATGGGTAAACTCCGGTTATGGGGAAACACTGAATAAAATGGAAAACACTGGGTATTGGGAAAACACTGGGTAATGGGGAAACACTGGGCATTAGGGGGAAACACTGGGTATTGGGGAAAAACTGGGTATTGGGGAAACACTGGGTATTGGGGAAACACTGGGTTATGGGGAAACACTGGGTTATGGGGAAACACTGGGTTATGGGGAAACACTGGTTACTGGGGACACTCCGGGTAATGGGGAAACTCCGGGTAATGGGTGCAACTCCGGGTAGAAACATAGAAACATAGAAAATAGGTGCAGGAGTAGGCCATTCGGCCCTTCTAGCCTGCACCACCATTCAATGAGTTCATGGCTGAACATGCTACTTCAGTACCCCATTCCTGCTTTCTCGCCAAACCCCTTGATCCCCCTAGTAGTAAGGACCTCATCTAACTCCTTTTTGAATATATTTAGTGAATTGGCCTCAACAACTTTCTGTGGTAGAGAATTCCACAGGTTCACCACTCTCTGGGTGAAGAAGTTCCTCCGCATCTCGGTCCTAAATGGCTTACCCCTTATCCTTAGACTGTGACCTCTGGTTCTGGACTTCCCCAACATTGGGAACATTCTTCCTGCATCTAACCTGTCTAACCCCGTCAGAATTTTAAATGTTTCTATGAGGTCCCCTCTCATTCTTCTGAACTCCAGTGAATACAAGCCCAGTTGATCCAGTCTTTCTTGATAGGTCTGTACCGCCATCCCGGGAATCAGTGTGGTGAACCTTCGCTGCACTCCCTCAATAGCAAGAATGTCCTTCCTCAAGTTAGGAGACCAAAACTGTGCACAATACTCCAGGTGTGGCCTCACCAATGCCCTGTACAACTGTAGCAACACCTCCCTGCCCCTGTACTCAAATCCCCTTGCTATGAAGGCCAACATGCCATTTGCTTTCTTAACCGCCTGCTGCACCTGCATGCCAACCTTCAATGACTGATGTACCATGACACCCAGGTCTCTTTGCACCTCCCCTTTTCCTAATCTGTCACCATTCAGATAATAGTCTGTCTCTCTGTTTTTACCACCAAAGTGGATAACCTCACATTTATCCACATTATACTTCATCTGCCATGCATTTGCCCACTCACCTAACCTATCCAAGTCGCTCTGCAGCCTCACAGCATCCTCCTCGCAGCTCACACTGCCACCCAACTTAGTGTCATCCGCAAATTTGGAGATACTACATTTAATCCCCACATCTAAATCATTAATGTACAGTGTAAACATCTGGGGCCCCAGCACAGAACCTTGCGGTACCCCACTAGTCACTGCCTGCCATTCTGAAAAGTACCCATTTACTCCTACTCTTTGCTTCCTGTCTGACAACCAGTTCTCAATCCACGTCAGCACACTACCCCCAATCCCATGTGCTTTAACTTTGCACATCAATCTCTTGTGTGGGACCTTGTCGAACGCCTTCTGAAAGTCCAAATATACCACATCACTGGTTCTCCCTTGTCCACTCTACTGGAAACATCCTCAAAAAATTCCAGAAGATTTGTCAAGCATGATTTCCATTTCACAAATCCATGCTGACTTGGACCTATCATGTCACCTCTTTCCAAATGCACTGCTATGACATCCTTAATAATTGATTCCATCATTTTACCCACTACCGATGGGGTACTGGGGAAACTCCGGGTATTGGGGAAACACTGGGTAATGGAGGAACTCCGGGTAATGGGTAAACTCCGGGTAATTCGGAAACACTAAGTAATGGGGGAAACACTGGGTATTGGGAAAACACTGGGTAATGGGGAAACACTGGGCATTAGGGGGAAACACTGGGTATTGGGGAAACACTGGGTATTGGGGAAACACTGGGTATTGGGGAAAACTCCGGGTACTGTGAAAACTCCGGGTACAGGGGAATCTCCGGGTACGGGGGAAACTCCGGGTAATTATGAAACTCCGGGTATTGGGGAAACTCCGGGTATTGGGGAAACTCCGGGTATTGGGGAAACTCCGGGTATTGGGGAAACTCCGGGTATTGGGGAAAACTCCGCGTACTGGGGAATCTCCGGGTACTGGGGAATCTCCGGGTATTGGGGAAACTCCGGGTATTGGGGAAACTCCGGGTATTGGGGAAACTCCGGGTAATGGGGAAACTCCGGGTAATGGGGAAACTCTGGGTAATGGGGAAACACTGGGTATTGGGGAAACACTGGGTATTGGGGAAACACTGGGTAATGGGGAAACACTGGGTTATGGGGAAGGACTCGTATTGGGGAAACACTGGGTATTGGGGAAACACTGGGTATTGGGGAAACATTGGATAGTGGGGAAATATTGGATAGTGGAGAGACACTGGATAATTGTGAAAACACTGGGTAATGGGGAAACACTGCGTATCGGGGAAACACTCGGTATTGGGCAAACACTGGGTCTTGGGGAAACACTGGGCATATGGAAACACTGGGCATATGGAAACACTGGGCATTGGGGAAACACTGGGCATTGGGGAAACACTTCGCATTGGGGAAACTCCAGGTATTGGTGAAACTCCAGGTATTGGGGAACTACTGGTTATTGGGGAAACACCTTGCAATGTGGAAACACTGGGTATTGGAGAAACAGTGGGTCATGGGGAAACACTGGGTCATGGGGAAACACTGGGTCATGAGGAACGATTGGACAGTGGGGAAACACCGGGTATTGGGGAAACACCGGGTCATGGGGAAACATTGGACAGTGGGGAAACACTATGCATATGGAAATTCTGGGTATTGGGGGAACACTGGGTATTTGGGAACACTGAGTAATGGGGACACTTGGTAATGGAGAAACACTGGGTAGTGGGGAAACACTGGGTAGTGGGGAGAAACTGGGTAATGGGGAAACTCCGGGTATTGGGGAAACTCCGGGCATTGGGGAAACACTGGGTATTGGGGAAACACTGGGTAATGGGGAAACACTGGGTTATGGAGAAGGACTCGTATTGGGGAAACACTGGGTATTGGGGAAACATTGGATAGTGGGGAAATATTGGATAGTGGAGAACACTGGATAATTGTGAAAACACTGGGTAATGGGGAAACACTGCGTATCGGGGAAACACTCGGTATTGGGCAAACACTGGGTCTTGGGGAAACACTGGGCATATGGAAACACTGGGCATATGGAAACACTGGGCATTGGGGAAACACTGGGCATTGGGGAAACACTTCGCATTGGGGAAACTCCAGGTATTGGTGAAACTCCAGGTATTGGGGAACTACTGGTTATTGGGGAAACACCTTGCAATGGGGAAACACTGGGTATTGGAGAAACAGTGGGTCATGGGGAAACACTGGGTCATGGGGAAACACTGGGTCATGGGGAACGATTGGACAGTGGGGCAACACTGGGTAATGGGGACAACACTGGGTAATGGGGAACCATGGGTATTGGGCAAACACTGGGCATTGGGGAAAAAGTGGGCATATGGAAACACTGGGCATTGGGGAAACACTGGGCATTGGGGAAACATTGGGCATTGGGGAAACACTTGGCATTGGGGAAACAATGGATTTTGGGGAAACACTGAGTAATGGGGAAACACCGGATATTGCGGAAAACACTGGGTATTGCGGAAAACATTTGGGATTGGGGAAACATTGGGTCATGTGGAAAAACTGGGTTATGGGGAAATACTGGGTAATGGGGAAACACTGGATGTTGGGGAAAGACTGGTTATTGGGGGAAACACTGGGTATTGGGGGAAACACTGGGTATTGGGGGGAAACAGAGTGTTGGGGAAACTCCAGGTATTGGGGAAACTCCAGGTATTGGGGAAACAACGGAAATTGGGGAAACAACGGGAATTGCGGAAACAACGGGAATTGGGGAAACAACGGGAATTGGGGAAAGACTAGTATTGGGGAAACAGTGGGTCATGGTGGAAACACTGGGTCATGGGGAAACACTGGGTCATGAGGAAACACTGGGTTATGGGGATACACTGGGTATCGGAGAAACACTGGGTCTTGGGGAAACACTGGGTCTTGGGGAAACACTGGGTTATGGGGATACATTGCATAGTGGGGAAACAGTGGGTAATGGGGAAACACTGGGTAATGGCGAAACACTGGGACATGGGGAAACACTGGGTCATGGGGAAACATTGGACAGTGGGTAATGGGGAAACACTGGGTAATGGGGAAACACTGGGTATCGGAGAAACACTGGGTCAAGAGGAAACACTGGGTTATGGGGATACATTGCATAGTGGGGAAACACTGGGTAATGGGGAAACACTGGGTATTGTGGAAACACAGGGTATTGGGGAAACATTGGACAGTGGGGAAACACTATGCATGTGGAAACTCTGGGTATCGGGGAAACACTGGGTATCGGGGAAACACTGGGTATTGGGGAAACACTGGGTATTGGGGGAAACACTGGGTCATGGGGAAACATTGCATAGTGGGGAAACACTGGGTAATGGGGAAACACTGGGTTATGGGGAAACACTGTGTCATGAGGTTACACTGGGTTATGGGGATACACTGGGACATGGGGAAACACTGGGTAATGGGGAAACACTGCATATTGGGGAAACACTGCGTATTGGGGAAACACCGGGTATTGGGGAAACACCAGGTATTGGGGAAACACTGGGACATGGGGAAACACTGGGTCATGGGGAAACATTGGACAGTGGGGAAACATTGGACAGTGGGGAAACACTATGCATATGGAAACTCTGGGTATCGGGGAAACACTGGGTATCGGGGAAACACTGGGTATTTGGTAACACTGAGTAATGGGGACACTTGGTAATGGGGAAACACTGGGTATTGGGGGAAACACTGGGTAGTGGGGCAAAACACTGGGTAGTGGGGAAACACTGCCTAATTTGGCGAATCACGATGTAATTGGGAAACACTGGGCTTTGGGGAAACACTGGGTAGTGGGGAAACACTGGGTACTGGGGAAACTCCGGGTAATGGTGAAACACTGGGTGATGGGAAAACATTGGAAAGTGGGGAAACACCGGGTACCGGGGAAACTCCGGCAATTGGGAAAACTCCGGGTATTGGGGAAACTCCGGGTATTGGGGAAACACTGGGTAATGGAAAAACTCCGGGTAATGGGGAAACTCCGGGTAATGGGGAAACACTGGTTATTGGGGAAACATTGGATAGTGGGGAAACACTGGATAATGGTGAAAACACTGGGTAATGGGGAAACACTGCGTATCAGGGAAACACTCGGTATTGGGCAAATACTGGGTCTTGGGGGAGCACTGGGAATTGGGGAAACACTGGGCATTGGGGAAACACTGGGTGTCGAGGAAACACTGAATAGTGGGGAAACACTGGATAGTGGGGAAACACTGGTATTGGGAAACACTGGATAGTGGGGAAACACTGGGTAATTGGGAAACACTGTGTTTTGGGGAAACACTGGATTATGGGGAAAGACTAGTATCGGGGAAACACTGGGTATTGGGGAAACACTGGGTATTGGGGAAACACTAGCTAATGGGGAAACACTAGCTAATGGGGAAACACTGGGACATGGGGAAACACTGGGTCATGGGGAAACATTGGACAGTGGGGAAACACTATGCATATGGAAACTCTGGGTATCGGGGAAACACTGGGTATTGGGGAAACACTGGGTATTGGGGGAAAACTGGATTTTGGGGAAACACTGGGTAGTGGGGAGACACTGGGTACTGATGAAACACTGGGTACTGGGCAAACTCCGGGTAATGGGGAAACTCCGGGTAATGGGGAAACTCCGGGTAATGGGGAAACATTGGATAGTGGGGAAACACTGGGTACTGGGGAAACTCCGGGTATTGGAGAAACACCGGGCATTGGGGAAACTCCGGGCATTGGGGAAACACTGGGTAGTGGGGAAACACTGGGTAATGGAGAAGCTCCGGGTAATGGGTAAACTCCGGGTAACGGGTAAACTCGGGGTAATGGGGACACACTGAGTAATGGGGAAAACACTGGGTATTGGGAAAACACTGGGTAATGGGGAAACACTGGGCACTGGGGAAACACTGGGTATCAGGGAAACACTGGGTATTGAAGGAAAACACTGGATAGTGGGGAAACACTGGGTATAGGGGAACACTGGGTAGTGGGGAAAACACTGGATAGTGGGGAAACACTGGATAATGGAGAAAGACTAGTATCGGGGAAACACTGGGTCATGGGGATACACTGGGTCATGGGGAAACACTGGGTCATGGGGTAACAATGGGTCATGGGGAAACATTGCAAAGTGGGGAGACACTGGGTAATGGGGAAACACTGGGTAATGGGGAAACACTGGGTATCGGAGAAACACTGGGTCATGAGGAAACACTGGGTTATGGGGATACATTGCATCGTGGGGAAACACTGGGTAATGGGGAAACACTGGGTAGTGGGGAAACACTGCGTATTGGGGAAACACTGTGTATTGGGGAAACACTGTGTATTGGGGAACGCTGGCTATTGGGGAAACACTGGGACATGGGGAAACACTGGGTTATGGGGAAACATTGGACAGTGGGGAAACACTATGCATATGGAAACTCTGGGTATCGGGGAAACACTGGGTATCGGGGAAACACTGGGTATTTGGGAACACTGAGTAACGGGGAAACACTGGGTATTGGGGAAACACTGGGTATTGGGGGAAACACTGGGTCATGGGGAAACATTGCATAGTGGGGAAACACTGGGTAATGGGGAAACACTAGCTAATGGGGAAACACTGGGTATTGGGGAAACACTGGGTCATGAGGACACACTGGGGTATGGGGATAAACTGGATCATGGGGAAACACTGGGTCATGGGGAAACTTTGCATAGTGGGGAAGCACTGGGTAATGGGGAAACACTGGCTAATGAGGAAACACTGGGTATCGGAGAAACACTGGGTCATGAGGAAACACTGGGTTATGCGGATACATTGCATCGTGGGGAAACACTGGGTAATGGGGAAACACTGCATATTGGGGAAACACTGCGTATTGGGGAAAAACTGGGTATTGGGGAATCACTGGGTCATGAGGAAACACTGGGTCATGGGGATGCACCGGGTCATGGGGAAACACTGGGTAGTGGGGAAACACTGCGTATTGGGGAAACACTGTGTATTGGGGAAACACTGGGTATTGGGGAACACTGGCTATTGGGGAAACACTGGGACATGGGGAAACACTGGGTTATGGGGAAACATTGGACAGTGGGGAAACACTATGCATATGGAAACTCTGGGTATCGGGGAAACACTGGGTATCGGGGAAACACTGGGTATTTGGGAACACTGAGTAACGGGGAAACACTGGGTATTGGGGAAACACTGGGTATTGGGGGAAACACTGGGTCATGGGGAAACATTGCATAGTGGGGAAACACTGGGTAATGGGGAAACACTAGCTAATGGGGAAACACTGGGTATTGGGGAAACACTGGGTCATGAGGACACACTGGGGTATGGGGATACACTGGATCATGGGGAAACACTGGGTCATGGGGAAAATTTGCATAGTGGGGAAGCACTGGGTAATGGGGAAACACTGGCTAATGAGGAAACACTGGGTATCGGAGAAACACTGGGTCATGAGGAAACACTGGGTTATGCGGATACATTGCATCGTGGGGAAACACTGGGTAATGGGGAAACACTGCATATTGGGGAAACACTGCGTATTGGGGAAAAACTGGGTATTGGGGAATCACTGGGTCATGAGGAAACACTGGGTCATGGGGATACACCGGGTCATGGGGAAACACTGGGTCATGGGGAAACATTGCATCGTGGGGAAACATTGCAAAGTGGGGAAACACTGGGTAATGGGGAAACACTGGTTAATGGGGAAACACTGGGTATCGGAGAAACACTGTGTCTTGGGGAAACACTGGGTCATGAGGAAACACTGGGTTATGGGGATACATTGCATAGTGGGGAAACACTGGGTAATGGGGAAACACTGGGTAATGGGGAAACACTGCGTATTAGGGAAACACTGCATATTGGGGAAACACCGGGTATTGGGGAAACACCGGATATTGGGGAAACACCGGGTCATGGGGAAACATTGGACAGTGGGGAAACACTATGCATATGGAAATTCTGGGTATTGGGGGAACACTGGGTATTTGGGAACACTGAGTAATGGGGCACTTGGTAATGGAGAAACACTGGGTAGTGGGGAACACTGGGTAGTGGGGAGAAACTGGGTAATGGGGAAACTCCGGGTATTGGGGAAACTCCGGGCATTGGGGAAACTCCGGGCATTGGGGAAACACTGGGCAGTGGAGAAGCTCCCGGTAATGGATAAACTCCGGGTAACGGTTAAACTCCGGGTAACGGGTAAACTCGGGGTAATGGGGAAACACTGAGTAATGGGGACAACACTGGGTATTGGGAAAACACTAGGTAATGGGGAAACACTGCGCATTGGGGAGAAAGACTGGGTATTGGGGAAACACTGGTTATTGGGGGACAACACTGGGTATTGGGGAAACACAGGGTATTGGGGAACACTGGCTAATTGGGAAACACTGGGTAATTGGGAAACACTGGGTAATGGGGAAACACTGGGTATTGCGGAAACTCCGGATATTGGGGAAACACTGGGTACTGGGAAAACGGTGGGTACTGGGAAAACTCCGGGTACTGGGGAATCTCTGGGTACTGGGGTAACTCCGGGTAATTATGAAACTCCGGGTATTGGGGAAACACTGGGTATTGGGGAAACACTGGGTATTGGGGAAACACTGGGTCATGAGGAAACACTGGGTCATGGGGAAACATTGCATAGTGGGGAAACATTGCATAGTGGGGAAACACTGGGTAATGGGGAAACACTAGCTAATGGGGAAACACTGGGTATTGGGGAAACACTGGGTATTGGGGAAACACTGGGTATTGGGGAAACATTGGGTCATGCGGATACACTGGGTTATGGGGATACACTTGGTCATGGGGAAACACTGGGTCATGGGGAAACATTGCATAGTGGGGAAACACTGGGAAATGGGGAAACACTGGGTAATGGGGAAACACTGGGTATCGGAGAAACACTGGGTCATGAGGAAACACTGGGTTATGGGGATTCATTGCATCGTGGAGAAACACTGGGTAATGGGGAAACACTGGGTAATGGGGAAACACTGCGTATTGGGGAAACACTGCGTATTGGGGAAAAACTGGGTATTGGGGAAACACCGGCTATTGGGGACACAGGGACATGGGGAAACACTGGGTCATGGGGAAATATTGGACAGTGGGGAAACACTATTCTTATGGAAACTCTGGGTATCGGGGAAACACTGGGTATCGGGGAAACACTGGGTATTTGGGAACACTGAGTAATGGGGAAACACTGGGTATTGGGGAAACACTGGGTATTGGGGGAAACACTGGGTCATGGGGAAACTTTGCATAGTGGGGAAACGCTGGGTAATGGGGAAACACTAGCTAATGGGGAAACACTGGGTATTGGGAAAACTGTGGGTACTGGGAAAACTCCGGGTACTGGGGAATCTCTGGGTACTGGGGTAACTCCGGGTAATTATGAAACTCCGGGTATTGGGGAAACACTGGGTGTTGGGGAATCACTGGGTATTGGGGAAACTCCGGGTATTCAGGAAACACTGGGTATTGGAGAAACTCCGGGTCATGGGGAAACTCCGGGTAATGGGGAAACTCCGGGTAATGTGGAAGCACTGGGTATTGGGGAAACACTGGGTATTGGGGAAACACTGGGTAATGGGGAAACACTGGGTAATGGTGAAAACACTGGGTAATGGGGACATACTGCATATCGGGGAAACACTCGGTATTGGGCTAACACTGGGTCTTGGGGAAACACTGGGTCTTGGGGAATCACTGGGTAATGGGGAAACACTGGGTATTGGGCAAACACTTGAGGAAACTCCAGGTATTGGTGAAACTCCAGGTACTGGGGAACTACTGGGTATTGGGGAAACACCTTGTAATGGGGAAACACTGGGTCATGGGGAAACACTGGGTCATGGGGAAACACTGGGTCACGGGGAAACACTGGGCATTGGGGAAAAACTGGGCATTGGGGAAACACTGGGCATTGGGGAAACACTGGGTATCAGGGAAACACTGGGTATTGGGGAAAAACACTGGATAGTGGGGAAACACTGGGTATAGGGGAACACTGGGTTATAGGGGAAACACTGGGTATAGGGGAAACACCGGGTACTGGGGAAACTCCGGGTATTTGGGAAACTCCGGGTATTGGGGAAACTCCGTGTATTGGGGAAACTCCAGGTATTGGGGAAACTCCGGGTATTGGGGAAACTCCGGGTATTGGGGAAACTCCGGGTATTGGGGAACACTGGGTAATTTGGAAACACTGGTCATTGGGGAAACTCCAGATATTGGGGAAACACTGGGTACTGGGGAAACACTGGGTATTGGGGAAACTCCGGGTATTCAGGAAACACTGGGTATTGGAGAAACTCCGGGTAATGGGGAAACTCCGGGTAATGGGCAAACTCCGGGTATTGGGGAAACACTGCGTAATGGGGACGACACTGGGTAATGGGGAAACACTGGGCATTGGGGAAACACTGGGTATCGGGGAACCACTGGGTATTGGGGAAACACTGGGAATTGGGGAAACACTGGGAATTGGGGAAACACTGGGTATTGGGGAAAACACTGGATAGTGGGAAAACACTGGGTAATGGGGAAACACTGTGTATTGGGGAAACACTGGGTTATGGGGAAAGACTAGTATCGGGGAAACACTGGGTATTGGGGAAACACTGGGTCATGAGGAAACACTGGGTCATGGGGAAACATTGCATAGTGGGGAAACACTGGGTAATGGGGAAACACTTGTTAATGGGGAAATACTGGGTATCGGAGAAATACTGGATCATGAGGAAACACTGGGTTATGGGGATACATTGCCTAGTGGGGAAACACTGGGTAATGGGGAAACACTGGGTAATGGTGAAATACTGCGTATTGTGGAAACACTGCGTATTGGGGAAACACCGGGTTTTGGGGAAAACACTGGATAGTGGGGAAACACTGGGTAATGGGGAAACACTGGGTTATGCGGAAAGACTAGTATCGGGGAAACACTGGGTATTGGGGAAACACTGGGCCATGGGGAAACATTGCATAGTGGGGAAACACTGGGTCATGGGGAAGCACTTGGTAATGGGGAAACACTGGGTATCGGAGAAATACTGGGTCATGAGGAAACACTGGATTATGGGGAAACACTGGGTAATGGGGAAACACTGGGTAATGGGGACACACTGCGTATTGTGGAAACACTGCGTATTGGGGAAACACCGGGTATTGGGGAAACACCGGGACATGGGGAAACACTGGGACATGGGGAAACACTGGGTCATGGGGAAACATTGGACAGTGGGGAAACACTATGCATATGGAAACTCTGGGTAGCGGGGAAACACTGGGTATCGGGGAAACACTGGGTATTTGGGAACACTGAGTAATGGGGAAACACTGGGTATTGCGGAAACACTGGTTATTGGGGGAAACACTGGGTCATGGGGAAACATTGCATAGTGGGGAAACACTGGGTAATTTGGAAACACTGGGTCATGAGGATACACTGGGTTATGGGGATACACTGGGTCGTGGGGAAACACTGGTTATTGGGGAAACACTGGGTAATGGGGAAACACTGGGTTATGGGGAAAGACTTGTATCGGGGAAACACTGGGTATTGGGGAAGCACTGGGTCATGGGGAAACATTGCATAGTGGGGAGACACTGGGTCATGGGGAAGCACTTGGTAATGGGGAAACACTGCGTATTGTGGAAACACTGCATATTGGGGAAACACCGGGTATTGGGGAAACACCGGGACATGGGGAAATACTGGGTCATGGGGAAACATTGGACAGTGGGGAAACACTATGCATATGGAAACTCTGGGTAGCGGGGAAACACTGGGTATCGGGGAAACACTGGGTATTTGGGAACACTGAGTAATGGGGAAACACTGGGTATTGCGGAAACACTGGTTATTGGGGGAAACACTGGGTCATGGGGAAACATTGCATAGTGGGGATACACTGGGTAATTTGGAAACACTGGGTCATGAGGATACACTGGGTTATGGGGATACACTGGGTCGTGGGGAAACACTGGTTATTGGGGAAACACTGGGTAATGGGGAAACACTGGGTTATGGGGAAAGACTAGTATCAGGGAAACACTGGGTATTGGGGAAACACTGGGTCATGGGGAAACATTGCATAGTGGGGAAACACTGAGTCATGGGGAACCACTTGGTAATGGGGAAACACTGCGTATTGTGTAAACACTGCGTATTGGGGAAATACCGGGTATTGGGGAAACACCGGGTATTGGGGAAACACCGGGACATGGGGAAACACTGGGACATGGGGAAACATTGGACAGTGGGGAAACACTATGCATATGGAAACTCTGGGTATGGGGGAAACACTGTTTATCGGGGAAACACTGGGTATTTGGGAACACAGAGTAATGGGGACACTTGGTAATGGGGAAACACTGGGTATTGGGGGAAACACTGGGTACTGGGGCAAAACACTGGGCAGTGGGGAAACACTGCCTATTGGCGAATCACTATGTAATTGGGAAACACAGGATTTTGGGGAAACACTGGATAGTGGGGAAACACTGGGTACTGGGGAAACATTGGATAGTGGGGAAACACTGGGTACTGGGGAAACACTGGGTACTGGGGAAACACCGGGTACTGGGGAAATTCCGGGTATTGGGGAAACTCTGGGTATTGGGGAAACACTGGGTAATGGAGAAACTCCGGGTAATGGGTAAACTCCGGGTAATGGGGAAACACTGAGTAAAAGGGAAAACAGTGGGAAATGGGGAAATACTGGGCATTAGGGGGAAACACTGGGTATTGGGAAAACACTGGGTTATGGGGAAACACTGGGTTATGGGGAAACACTGGGTATTAGGGAAACACTGGTTATTGGGGAAACATTGGATAGTGGGGAAACACTGGGTCATGGTAAAAACACTGGGTAATGGGGAAACACTGCGTATCAGGGAAACACTCGGTATTGGGGAAACACTGGGCATTGGGAAAACACTGGGCATTGGGGAAACACTGGGTATCGGGGAAACACTGGGTGTCGTGGAAACACTGGGTGTCGTGGAAACACTGGATAGTGGGGAAACACTGGGTATTGGGGAAACACTGGGTATTGGGGAAACACTGGGTATTGGGAAAAACTGGGTATTGGGGAAAACACTGGATTGTGTGGAAACACTGGTTAATTGGGAAACACTGTGTATTGGGGAAACACTGGGTATTGGGGAAACACTGGGTCATGAGGAAACACTGGGTCATGGGGATACACTGGGTCATGGGGAAACACTGGGTCATGGGGAAACACTGGGTCATGGGGAAACATTGCATAGTGGGGAAACATTGCATAGTGGGGAAACACTGGGTATTGGGGAAACACTGGGTATTGGGGAAACACTAGCTAATGGGGAAACACTGGGACATGGGGAAACACTGGGTCATGGGGAAACATTGGACAGTGGGGAAACACTATGCATATGGAAACTCTGGGTATCGGGGAAACACTGGGTATTGGGAAAACACTGGGTATTGGGGGAAAACTGGATTTTGGGGAAACACTGGCTAGTGGGGAGACACTGGGTACTGACGAAACACTGGGTACTGGGGAAACTCCGAGTAATGGGGAAACTCCGGGTAATGGGGAAACACTGGGTAATGGGGAAACATTGGATCGTGGGGAAACACTGGGTACTGGGGAAACTCCGGGTATTGGAGAAACACCGGGCATTGGGGAAACTCCGGGCATTGGGGAAACACTAGCTAATGGGGAAACACTGGGTATTGGGGAAACACTGGGTATTGGGGAAACACTGGGTCATGAGGATACACTGGGTTATGGGGATACACTGGGTCATGGGGAAACACTGGGTCATGGGGAAACTTTGCATAGTGGGGAAACACTGGGTAATGGGGAAACACTGGCTAATGGGGAAACACTGGGTATCGGAGAAACACTGGGTCATGAGGAAACATTGGGTTATGGGGATACATTGCATCGTGGGGAAACACTGGGTAATGAGGAAACACTGCGTATTGGGGAAACACTGCGTATTGGGGAAAAACTGGGTATTGGGGAATCACTGGGTCATGAGGAAACACTGGGTCATGGGGATACACCGGGTCATGGGGAAACACTGGGTCATGGGGAAACATTGCATCGTGGGGAAACATTGCAAAGTGGGGAAACACTGGGTAATGGGGAAACACTGCGTATTAGGGAAACACTGCGTATTGGGGAAACACCGGGTATTGGGGAAACACCGGATATTGGGGAAACACCGGGTCATGGGGAAACATTGGACAGTGGGGAAACACTATGCATATGGAAATTCTGGGTATTGGGGGAACACTGGGTATTTGGGAACACTGAGTAATGGGGACACTTGGTAATGGAGAAACACTGGGTAGTGGGGAAACACTGGGTAGTGGGGAGAAACTGGGTAATGGGGAAACTCCGGGCATTGGGGAAACACTGGGCAGTGGAGAAGCTCCCGGTAATGGATAAACTCCGGGTAACGGGTAAACTCCGGGTAACGGGTAAACTCGGGGTAATGGGGAAACACTGAGTAATGGGGAAAACACTGGGTATTGGGAAAACACTGGGTAATGGGGAAACACTGCGCATTGGGGAGAAAGACTGGGTATTGGGGAAACACTGGTTATTGGGGGACAACACTGGGTATTGGGGAAACACAGGGTATTGGGGAACACTGGCTAATTGAGAAACACTGGGTAATTGGGAAACACTGGGTAATGGGGAAACACTGGGTATTGTGGAAACTCCGGATATTGGGGAAACACTGGGTACTGGGAAAACTGCGGGTACTGGGAAAACTCCGGGTACTGGGGAATCTCTGGGTACTGGGGTAACTCCGGGTAATTATGAAACTCTGGGTATTGGGGAAACACTGGGTATTGGGGAATCACTGGGTATTGGGGAAACTCCGGGTATTCAGGAAACACTGGGTATTGGAGAAACTCCGGGTCATGGGGAAACTCCGGGTAATGGGGAAACTCCGGGTGATGTGGAAGCACTGGATATTGGGGAAACACTGGGTATTGGGGAAACACTGGGTAATGGGGAAGCACTGGGAAATGGTGAAAACACTGGGTAATGGGGGCATACTGCGTATCGGGGAAACACTCGGTATTGGGCTAACACTGGGTCTTGGGGAAACACTGGGTCTTGGGGAATCACTGGGTAATGGGGAAACACTGGGTACTGGGCAACCACTTGAGGAAACTCCAGGTATTGGTGAAACTCCAGGTATTGGGGAACTACTGGGTATTGGGGAAACACCTTGTAATGGGGAAACACTGGGTCATGGGGAAACACTGGGTAATGGGGACAACACTGGGGCATGGGGAACACTGGGTAATGGGGAAACACTGGGCTTTGGGGAAAAACTGGGCATTGGGGAAACACTGGGCACTGGGGAAACACTGGGTATCAGGAAAACACTGGGTATTGGGGAAAACACTGGATAGTGGGGAAACACTGGGTATAGGGGAAACACTGGGTTATAGGGGAAACACTGGGTATAGGGGAAACACCGGGTTCTGGGGAAACTCCGGGTATTTGTGAAACTCCGGGTATTGGGGAAACTCCGGTATTGGGGAAACTCCGGGTATTGGGGAAACACCGGGTATTGGGGAAACTCCGGGTATTGGGGAACACTGGGTAATTGGGAAACACTGGTCATTGGGGAAACTCCAGATATTGGGGAAACACTGGGTATTGGGGAAATTCCGGGTATTCAGGAAACACTGGGTATTGGAGAAACTCCGGGTAATGGGGAAACTCCAGGTAATGGGGAAACTCCGGGTATTGGGGAAACACTGCGTAATGGGGACGACACTGGGTAATGGGGAAACACTGGGTATTGGGGAAACACTGCGTAATGGGGACGACACTGGGTAATGGGGAAACACTGGGCATTGGGGAAACACTGGGTATCGGGGAAACACTGGATAGTGGGGAAACACTGGGTATTGAGGAAACACTGGGTATTGGGGAAACACTGGGAATTGGGGAAACACTGGGTATTGGGGAAAACACTGGATAGTGGGGAAAACACTGGATAGTGGGAAACACTGGGTAATGGGGAAACACTGTGTATTGGGGAAACACTGGGTCATGAGGAAACACTGGGTCATGGGGAAACATTGCATAGTGGGGAAACACTGGGTAATGGGGAAACACTTGTTAATGGGGAAATACTGGGTATCGGAGAAATACTGGGTCATGAGGAAACACTGGGTTATGGGGATACATTGCCTAGTGGGGAAACACTGGGTAATGGGGAAACACTGGGTAATGGTGAAATACTGCGTATTGTGGAAACACTGCGTATTGGGGATACACCGGGTTTTGGGGTTTTGGGGAAAACACTGGATAGTGGGGAAACACTGGGTAATGGGGAACACTGGGTTATGGGGAAAGACTAGTATCGGGGAAACACTGGGTATTGGGGAAACACTGGGCCATGGGGAAACATTGCATAGTGGGGAAACACTGGGTCATGGGAAAGCACTTGGTAATGGGGAAACACTGGGTATCGGAGAAATACTGGGTCATGAGGAAACACTGGGTTATGGGGAAACACTGGGTAATGGGGAAACACTGGGTAATGGGGAAACACTGCGTATTGTGGAAACACTGCGTATTTGGGAAACACCGGGTATTGGGGAAACACCGGGTATTGGGGAAACACCGGGACATGGGGAAACACTGGGACATGGGGAAACACTGGGTCATGGTGAAACATTGGACAGTGGGGAAACACTATGCATATGGAAACTCTGGGTAGCGGGGAAACACTGGGTATCGGGGAAACACTGGGTATTTGGGAACACTGAGTAATGGGGAAACACTGGGTATTGCAGAAACACTGGTTATTGGGGGAAACACTGGGTCATGGGGAAACATTGCATAGTGGGGAAACACTGGGTAATTTGGAAACACTGGGTCATGAGGATACACTGGGTTATGGGGATACACTGGGTCGTGGAGAAACACTGGGTAATGGGGAAACACTGGGTAATGGGGAAACACTGGGTTATGGGGAAAGACAAGTATCGGGGAAACACTGGGTATTGGGGAAACACTGGGTCATGGGGTAACATTGCATAGTGGGGAAACACTGGGTCATGGGGAAGCACTTGGTAATGGGGAAACACTGCGTAGTGTGGAAACACTGCTTATTGGGGAAACACCGGGTATTGGAGAAACACCGGGTATTGGGGAAACACCGGGACATGGGGAAACACTGGGACATGGGGAAACACTGGGTCATGGGGAAACATTGGACAGTGGGGAAACACTATGAATATGGAAACTCTGGGTAGCGGGGAAACACTGGGTATCGGGGAAACACTGGGTATTTGGTAACACTGAGTAATGGGGAAACACTGGGTATTGCGGAAACACTGGTTATTGGGGGAAACACTGGGTCATGGGGAAACATTGCATAGTGGGGAAACACTGGGTAATTTGGAAACACTGGGTCATGAGGATACACTGGGTTATGGGGATACACTGGGTCGTGGGAAAACACTGGTTATTGGGGAAACACTGGGTAATGGGGAAACACTGGGTTATGGGGAAAGACTAGTATCGGGGAAACACTGGGTATTGGGGAAACACTGGGTCATGGGGAAACAATGCATAGTGGGGAAACACTGGGTCATGGGGAAGCACTTGGTAATGGGGAAACACTGCGTATTGTGGAAACATTGCGTATTGGGGAAACACCGGGTATTGGGGAAACACCGGGTATTGGGGAAACACCGGGACATGGGGAAACACTGGGTCATGGGGAAACATTGGACAGTGGGGAAACACTATGCATATGGAAACTCTGGGTATGGGGGAAACACTGTGTATCAGGGAAACACTGGGTATTTGGGAACACAGTGTAATGGGGACACTTGGTAATGGGGAAAAACTGGGTATTGGGGGAAACACTGGGTAGTGGGGCAAAACACTGGGTAGTGGGGAAACACTGCCTATTGGCGAATCACTATGTAATTGGGAAACACAGGATTTTGGGGAAACACTGGGTAGTGGGGAAACACTGGGTATTGGGGAAACACTGGGTATTGGGGAAAACACTGGATTGTGTGTAAACACTGGTTAATTGGGAAGCACTGTGTATTGGGGAAACACTGGGTATTGGGGAAACACTGGGTCATGAGGAAACACTGGGTCATGGGGATACACTGGGTCATGAGGAAACACTGGGTCATGGGGAAACACTGGGTCATGGGGAAACATTGCATAGTGGGGAAACATTGCATAGTGGGGAAACACTGGGTATTGGGGAAACACTGGGTATTGGGGAAACACTAGCTAATGGGGAAACACTAGCTAATGGGGAAACACTGGGACATGGGGAAACACTGGGTCATGGGGAAACATTGGACAGTGGGGAAACACTATGCATATGGAAACTCTGGGTATCGGGGAAACACTGGGTATTGGGGAAACACTGGGTATTGGGGGAAAACTGGATTTTGGGGAAACACTGGGTAGTGGGGAGACACTGGGTACTGACGAAACACTGGGTACTGGGGAAACTCCGGATAATGGGGAAACTCCGGGTAATGGGGAAACTCCGGGTAATGGGGAAACACTGGGTAATGGGGAAACATTGGATAGTGGGGAAACACTGGGTACTGGGGAAACTCTGGGTATTGGAGAAACACCGGGCATTGGGGAAACTCAGGGCATTGGGGAAACACTGGGTAGTGGGGAAACACTGGGTAATGGAGAAGCTCCGGGTAATGGGTAAACTCCGGGTAACGGGTAAACTCGGGGTAATGGGGAAACACTGAGTAATGGGGAAACACTGGGCATTGGGGAAACACTGGGTATCAGAGAAACACTGGGTATTGAAGGAAAACACTGGATAGTGTGGAAACACTGGGCAGTGGGGAAAACACTGGATAGCGGGGAAACACTGGATAATGGGGAAAGACTAGTATCGGGGAAACACTGGGTCATGGGGATACACTGGGTCATGGGGAAACACTGGGTCATGGGGTAACAATGGGTCATGGGGAAACATTGCAAAGTGGGGAGACACTGGGTAATGGGGAAACACTGGGTAATGGGGAAACACTGGGTAGTGGGGAAACACTGCGTATTGGGGAAACACTGTGTATTGGGAAAACACTGGGTATTGGGGAAACACCGGCTATTGGGGAAACACTGGGACATGGGGAAACACTGGGTCATGGGGAAACATTGGACAGTGGGGAAACACTATGAATATGGAAACTCTGGGTAGCGGGGAAACACTGGGTATCGGGGAAACACTGGGTATTTGGGAACACTGAGTAATGGGGAAACACTGGGTATTGCAGAAACACTGGTTATTGGGGGAAACACTGGGTCATGAGGAAACACTGGGTCATGGGGAAACATTGCATAGTGGGGAAACACTGGGTAATGGGGAAACACTTGTTAATGGGGAAATACTGGGTATCGGAGAAATACTGGGTCATGAGGAAACACTGGGTTATGGGGATACATTGCCTAGTGGGGAAACACTGGGTAATGGGGAAACACTGGGTAATGGTGAAATACTGCGTATTGTGGAAACACTGCGTATTGGGGATACACCGGGTTTTGGGGAAAACACTGGATAGTGGGGAAACACTGGGTAATGGGGAACACTGGGTTATGGGGAAAGACTAGTATCGGGGAAACACTGGGTATTGGGGAAACACTGGGCCATAGGGAAACATTGCATAGTGGGGAAACACTGGGTCATGGGAAAGCACTTGGTAATGGGGAAACACTGGGTATCGGAGAAATACTGGGTCATGAGGAAACACTGGGTTATGGGGAAACACTGGGTAATGGGGAAACACTGGGTAATGGGGAAACACTGCGTATTGTGGAAACACTGCGTATTTGGGAAACACCGGGTATTGGGGAAACACCGGGTATTGGGGAAACACCGGGACATGGGGAAACACTGGGACATGGGGAAACACTGGGTCATGGTGAAACATTGGACAGTGGGGAAACACTATGCATATGGAAACTCTGGGTAGCGGGGAAACACTGGGTATCGGGGAAACACTGGGTATTTGGGAACACTGAGTAATGGGGAAACACTGGGTATTGCAGAAACACTGTTTATTGGGGGAAACACTGGGTCATGGGGAAACATTGCATAGTGGGGAAACACTGGGTAATTTGGAAACACTGGGTCATGAGGATACACTGGGTTATGGGGATACACTGGGTCGTGGAGAAACACTGGGTAATGGGGAAACACTGGGTAATGGGGAAACACTGGGTTATGGGGAAAGACAAGTATCGGGGAAACACTGGGTATTGGGGAAACACTGGGTCATGGGGTAACATTGCATAGTGGGGAAACACTGGGTCATGGGGAAGCACTTGGTAATGGGGAAACACTGCGTAGTGTGGAAACACTGCTTATTGGGGAAACACCGGGTATTGGAGAAACACCGGGTATTGGGGAAACACCGGGACATGGGGAAACACTGGGACATGGGGAAACACTGGGTCATGGGGAAACATTGGACAGTGGGGAAACACTATGAATATGGAAACTCTGGGTAGCGGGGAAACACTGGGTATCGGGGAAACACTGGGTATTTGGTAACACTGAGTAATGGGGAAACACTGGGTATTGCGGAAACACTGGTTATTGGGGGAAACACTGGGTCATGGGGAAACATTGCATAGTGGGGAAACACTGGGTAATTTGGAAACACTGGGTCATGAGGATACACTGGGTCATGAGGATACACTGGGTTATGGGGATACACTGGGTCGTGGGAAAACACTGGTTATTGGGGAAACACTGGGTAATGGGGAAACACCGGGTTATGGGGAAAGACTAGTATCGGGGAAACACTGGGTATTGGGGAAACACTGGGTCATGGGGAAACAATGCATAGTGGGGAAACACTGGGTCATGGGGAAGCACTTGGTAATGGGGAAACACTGCGTATTGTGGAAACATTGCGTATTGGGGAAACACCGGGTATTGGGGAAACACCGGGTATTGGGGAAACACCGGGACATGGGGAAACACTGGGACATGGGGAAACACTGGGTCATGGGGAAACATTGGACAGTGGGGAAACACTATGCATATGGAAACTCTGGGTATGGGGGAAACACTGTGTATCAGGGAAACACTGGGTATTTGGGAACACAGAGTAATGGGGACACTTGGTAATGGGGAAAAACTGGGTATTGGGGGAAACACTGGGTAGTGGGGCAAAACACTGGGTAGTGGGGAAACACTGCCTAATGGCGAATCACTATGTAATTGGGAAACACAGGATTTTGGGGAAACACTGGGTACTGGGGAAACTCCGGGTAATGGGGAAACACTGGGTAATGGGGAAACATTGGATAGTGGGGAAACACTGGGTACTGGGGAAACACTGGGCACTGGGGAAGCACCGGGTACTGGGGAAATTCCGGGTATTGGGGAAACTCTGTGTATTGGGGAAACACTGGGTAATGGAGAAACTCCGGGTAATGGGTCAACTCCGGGTAATGGGGAAACACTGAGTAAAAGGGAAAACAGTGGGTAATGGGGGAATACTGGGCATTAGGGGGAAACACTGGGTATTGGGAAAACACTGGGTTATGGGGAAACACTGGGTTATGGGGAAACACTGGGTATTAGGGAAACACTGGTTATTGGGGAAACATTGGATAGTGGGGAAACATTGGATAGTGGGGAAACACTGGGTCATGGTAACAATACTGGGTAATGGGGAAACACTGCGTATCAGGGAAACACTCGGTATTGGGGAAACACTGGGCATTGGGGAAATACTGGGTATCGGGGAAACACTGGGTGTCGTGGAAACACTGGGTGTCGTGGAGACACTGGATAGTGGGGAAAACACTGGATTGTGTGGAACACTGGTTAATTGGGAAACACTGTGTATTGGGGAAACACTGGGTATTGGGGAAACACTGGGTCATGAGGAAACACTGGGTATTGGGGAAACACTGGGTATTGGGGAAAACACTGGATTGTGTGGAAACACTGGTTAATTGGGAAGCACTGTGTATTGGGGAAACACTGGGTATTGGGGAAACACTGGGTCATGAGGAAACACTGGGTCATGGGGATACACTGGGTCATGGGGAAACACTGGGTCATGGGGAAACACTGGGTCATGGGGAAACATTGCATAGTGGGGAAACATTGCATAGTGGGGAAACACTGGGTATTGGGGAAACACTGGGTATTGGGGAAACACTGGGTATTGGGGAAACACTAGCTAATGGGGAAACACTAGCTAATGGGGAAACACTGGGACATGGGGAAACACTGGGTCATGGGGAAACATTGGACAGTGGGGAAACACTATGCATATGGAAACTCTGGGTATCGGGGAAACACTGGGTATTGGGGAAACACTGGGTATTGGGGGAAAACTGGATTTTGGGGAAACACTGGGTAGTGGGGAGACACTGGGTACTGACGAAACACTGGGTACTGGGGAAACTCCGGATAATGGGGAAACTCCGGGTAATGGGGAAACTCCGGGTAATGGGGAAACACTGGGTAATGGGGAAACATTGGATAGTGGGGAAACACTGGGTACTGGGGAAACTCTGGGTATTGGAGAAACACCGGGCATTGGGGAAACTCCGGGCATTGGGGAAACACTGGGTAGTGGGGAAACACTGGGTAATGGAGAAGCTCCGGGTAATGGGTAAACTCCGGGTAACGGGTAAACTCGGGGTAATGGGGAAACACTGAGTAATGGGGAAACACTGGGCATTGGGGAAACACTGGGTATCAGGGAAACACTGGGTATTGAAGGAAAACACTGGATAGTGTGGAAACACTGGGCAGTGGGGCAAACACTGGATAGCGGGGAAACACTGGATAATGGGGAAAGACTAGTATCGGGGAAACACTGGGTCATGGGGATACACTGGGTCATGGGGAAACACTGGGTCATGGGGTAACAATGGGTCATGGGGAAACATTGCAAAGTGGGGAGACACTGGGTAATGGGGAAACACTGGGTAATGGGGAAACACTGGGTAGTGGGGAAACACTGCGTATTGGGGAAACACTGGGTATTGGGGAAACACCGGCTATTGGGGAAACACTGGGACATGGGGAAACACTGGGTTATGGGGAAACATTGGACAGATGGGAAACACTATGCATATGGAAACTCTGGGTATCGGGGAAACACTGGGTATCGGGGAAACACTGGGTATTTGGGAACACTGAGTAACGGGGAAACACTGGGTATTGGGGAAACACTGGGTATTGGGGGAAACACTGGGCCATGGGGAAACATTAGCTAATGGGGAAACACTGGGTATTGGGGAAACACTGGGTATTGGGGAAACACTGGGTCATGAGGATACACTGGGTTATGGGGATACACTGGGTCATGGGGAAACACGGGGTCATGGGGAAACTTTGCATAGTGGGGAAACACTGGTAATGGGGAAACACTGGGTTATGGGGAAACACTGGGTATTTGGGAACACTGAGTAACGGGGAAACACTGGGTATTGGGGGAAACACTGGGTCATGGGGAAACATTGCACAGTGGGGAAACACTGGGTAATGGGGAAACACTGGTCATGGGGAAACATTGGACAGTGGGGAAACACTATGCATATGGAAACTCCGGGTATCGGGGAAACACTGAGTAACGGGGAAACACTGGGTATTGCGGAAACACTGGGTATTGGGGGAAACACTGAGTCATGGGGAAACATTGGACAGTGGGGAAACACTATGCATATGGAAACTCTGGGTATCGGGGAAACACTGGGTATCGGGGAAACACTGGGTATTTGGGAACACTGCGTAATGGGGACGCTTGGTAATGGGGAAACACTGGGTATTGGGGGAAACACTGGGTAGTAGGGCAAAAAAATGGGTAGTGGGGAAACACTGCCTATTGGCGAATCACTATGTAATTGGGAAACACTGGATTTTGGGGAAACACTGGGTACTGGGGAAACTCCGGGTAATGGGGAAACATTGGATAGTGGGGAAACACTGGGTTACTGGGGAAACACTGGGTACTGGGGAAACACCGGGTACTGGGGAAACTCCGGGTATTGGGGAAATTCCGGGTATTGGGGAAACTCTGGGTATTGGGGAAACACTGGGTAATGGAGAAACTCCGGGTAATGGGTAAACTCCGGGTAATGGGGAAACACTGAGTAAAACGGAAAACGCTGGGTATTGGGAAAAAAACTGGGTTATGGGGAAACACTGGGTTATGGGGAAACACTGGGTATTAGGGAAACACTGGGTATTGGGGAAACATTGGATAGTGGGGAAACATTGGATAGTGGGGAAACACTGGATAATGGTGAAAACACTGGGCAATGGGGAAACGCTGCGTATCAGGGAAACACTCGGTTTTGGGCAAATACTGGGTCTTGGGGAAACACTGGGCATTGGGGGAACACTGGGCATTGGGGAAACACTGGGTATCTGGGAAACACTGGGTGTCGGGGAAACACTGGGTATTGGGGAAACACTGGGTCATGAAGATACACTGGGTTATGGGGATACACTGGGTCATGGGGAAACACTGGGTCATGGGGAAACATTGCATAGTGGGGAAACACTGGGTAATGGGGAAACACTGGGTAATGGGGAAACACTGGGTATCGGAGAAACACTGGGTCATGAGGAAACACTGGGTTATGGGGATTCATTGCATCGTGGAGAAACACTGGGTAATGGGGAAACACTGGGTCATGGGGAAACATGCGTATTGGGGAAACACTGCGTATTGGGGAAAAACTGGGTATTGGGGAAACGCCGACTATTGGGGACACAGGGACATGGGGAAACACTGGGTCATGGGGAAATATTGGAAAGTGGGGAAACACTATGCATATGGAAACTGGGTATTGGGGGAAACACTGGGTCATGGGGGAAACATTGCATAGTGGGGAAACACTGGGTAATGGGGAAACACTAGCTAATGGGGAAACACTGGGTATTGGGGAAACACTGGGACATGGAGAAACACTGGGTAATGGGGAAACATTGGACAGTGGGAAAACACTATGCATATGGAAACTCTGGGTATCGGGGAAACACTGGGTATTTGGGAACACTGAGTAACGGGGAAACACTGGGTATTGGGGAAACACTGGGTATTGGGGGAAACACTGGGTCATGGGGAAACATTGCATAGTGGGGAATCACTGGGTAATGGGGACAAACTGGGTCATGAGGATACACTGGGTTATGGGGATACACTGGGTCATGGGGAAATACTGGGTCATGGGGAAACACTGGGTCATGGGGAAACAAAGCCTATTGGGGAAACACTGCGTATTGGGGGAAACACCGGGTATTGGGGAAACATTGGGACATGGGGAAACACTGAGTCATGGGGAAACATTGGACAGTGGGGAAACACTATGCATATGGAAACTCTGGGCATCGGGGAAACACTGGGTATCGGGGAAACAATCGGTATTTGGGAACACTGAGTAATGGGGACACTTGGTAATGGGGAAACACTGGGTATTGGGGGAAACACTGGGTAGTTGGGCAAAACACTTGGTAGTGGGGAAACACTGCCTATTGGCGAATCACTATGTAATTGGGAAACACTGGATTTTGGGGAACACTGTGTCGTGGGGAAACACTGGGTACTGGGGAAACTCCGGGTAATGAGGAAACACTGGGTAATGGGGAAACATTGGATAGTGGGGAAACACTGGGTACTGGGGAAACACCGGGTACCAGGGAAACTCCGGGTATTGGGGAAATTCCGGGTATTGGGGAAACTCTGGGTATTGGGGAAACACTGGGTAATGGAGAAACTCCGGGTAATGGGTAAACTCCGGGTAATGGGGAAACACTGAGTAAAACGGAAAACACTGGGTATTGGGAAAAAACTGGGTTATGGGGAAACACTGGGTTATGGGGAAACATTGCATAGTGGGGAAACACTGGGTCATGGGGAAGCACTTGGTAATGGGGAAAAACTGCGTATTGTGGAAACACTGCGTATTGGGGAAACACCGGGTATTGGGGAAACACCGGGTATTGGGGAAACACCGGTACATGGGGAAACACTGGGACATGGGGAAACATTGGACAGTGGGGAAACATTGGACAGTGGGGAACCTTGGACAGTGGGGAAACACTATGCATATGGAAACTCTGGGTATGGGGGAAACACTGTGTATCGGGGAAACACTGGGTATTTGGGAACACAGAGTAATGGGGACACTTGGTAATGGGGAAACACTGGGTATTGGGGGAAACATTGGGTAGTGGGGCAAAACACTGGGTAGTGGGGAAACACTGCCTATTGGCGAATCACTATGTAATTGGGAAACACAGGATTTTGGGGAAACACTGGGTAGTGGGGAAACACTGGGTACTGGGGAAAACTCCGGGTAATGGGGAAACACTGGGTAATGGGGAAACATTGGATAGTGGGGAAACACTGGGTACTGGGGAAACACTGGGTACTGGGGAAACACCGGGTACTGGGGAAATTCTGGGTATTGGGGAAACTCTGGGTATTGGGGAAACACTGGGTAATGGAGAAACTCCGGGGAATGGGTAAACTCCGGGTAATGGGGAAACACTGAGTAAAAGGGAAAACAGTGGGTAATGGGGAAATACTGGGCATTAGGGGGAAACACTGGGTATTGGGAAAACACTGGGTTATGGGGAAACACTGGGTTATGGGGAAACACTGGGTATTAGGGAAACACTGGTTATTGGGGAAACATTGGATAGTGGGGAAACATTGGATAGTGGGGAAACACTGGGTCATGGTAAAACACTGGGTAATGGGGAAACACTGCGTATCAGGTAAACACTCGGCATTGGGGAAACACTGGTCATTGGGGAAACACTGGTCATTGGGGAAACACTGGGTATTGGGGAAACACTGGGTATCGGGAAAACACTGGGTGTCGTGGAAACACTGGGTGTCGTGGAAACACTGGGTCTTGGGGAAACACTGGGTATTGGGAGACACTGGGTATTCGGGAAACACTGGGTATTGGGGAAAACACTGGATTGTGTGGAAACACTGGGTAATTGGGAAACACGGTGTATTGGGGAAACACTGTGTATTGGGGAAACACTGGGTATTGGGGGAAACACTGGGTCATGAGGATACACTGGGTTATGGGGATACACTGGGTCATGGGGAAACACTGGGTCATGGGGAAACTTTGCACAGTGTGGAAACACTGGGTAATGGGGAAACACTGGCTAATGGGGAAACACTGGGTATCGGAGAAACACTGGGTCATGAGGAAACACTGGGTTATGGGGATACATCGCATCGTGGGGTAACACTGGGTAATGGGGAAACACTGCGTATTGGGGAAACACTGCGTATTGGGGAAAAACTGGGTATTGGGGAAACACCGGCTATTGGGGACACAGGGACATGGGGAAACACTGGGTCATGTGGAAATATTGGACAGTGGGGAAACACTATGCATATGGAAACTCTGGGTATCGGGGAAACACTGGGTATCGGGGAAACACTGGGTATTTGGGAACACTGAGTAACGGGGAAACACTGGGTATTGGGGGAAACACTGGGTCATGGGGAAACATTGCACAGTGGGGAAACACTGGGTAATGGGGAAAAACTAGCTAATGGGGAAACACTGGGTATTGGGGAAACACTGGGACATGGGGAAACACTGGGTCATGGGGAAACATTGGACAGTGGGGAAACACTATGCATATGGAAACTCTGGGTATCGGGGAAACACTGGGTATTTGTGAACACTGAGTAAGGGGAAACACTGGGTATTGGGGAAACACTGGGTATTGGGGGAAACACTGAGTCATGGGGAAACATTGGACAGTGGGGAAACACTATGCATATGGAAACTCTGGGTATCAGGGAAACACTGGGTATCGGGGAAACACTGGGTATTTGGGAACACTGAGTAATGGGGACACTTCGTAATGGGGACACTTGGTAATGGGGAAACACTGGGTAGTAGGGCAAAACACTGGGTAGTGGGGAAACACTGCCTATTGGTGAATCACTATGTAATTGGGAAACACTGGATTTTGGGGAACACTGGGTAGTGGGGAAACACTGGGTGCTGGGGAAACTCCGGATAATGGGGAAACATTGGATAGTGGGGAAACACTGGGTTACTGGGGAAACACTGGGTACTGGGGAAACACCGGGTACCGGGGAAACTCCAGGTATTGGGGAAATTCCGGGTATTGGGGAAACTCTGGGTATTGGGGAAACACTGGGTAATGGAGAAACTCCGGGTAATGGGTAAAGTCCGGGTAATGGGGAAACACTGAGTAAAACGGAAAACGCTGGGTATTGGGAAAAAAACTGGGTTATGGGGAAACACTGGGTTATGGGGAAACACTGGGTATTAGGGAAACACTGGGTATTGGGGAAACCTTGGATAGTGGGGAAACATTGGATAGTGGGGAAACACTGGATAATGGTGAAAACACTGGGCAATGGGGAAACGCTGCGTATCAGGGAAACACTCGGTTTTGGGCAAATACTGGGTCTTGGGGAAACACTGGGCATTGGGGGAACACTGGGCATTGGGGAAACACTGGGTATCTGGGAAACACTGGGTGTCGGGGAAACACAGGATAGTGGGGAAACACTGGATAGTGGGGAAACACTCGGTATTGGGTAAAACACTGGATAGTAGGGAAACATTGGGTAATTGGGAAACACTGTGAATTGGGGAAACACTGGGTTATGGGGAAAGACTAGTATCGGGGAAACACTGGGTATTGGGGAACACTGGGTCATGAGGAAACACTGGGTCATGGGGATACACTGGGTCATGGGGGAACACTGGGTCATGGGGAAACATTGCATAGTGGGGAAACATTGCATAGTGGGGAAACACTGGGTAATGGATAACACTAGCTAATGGGGAAACACTGGGTATTGGGGAAACACTGGGTATTGGGGAAACACTGGGTATTGGGGAACACTGGGTCATGAAGATACACTGGGTTATGGGGATACACTGGGTCATGGGGAAACACTGGGTCATGGGGAAACATTGCATAGTGGGGAAACACTGGGTAATGGGGAAACACTGGTTAATGGGGAAACACTGGGTATCGGAGAAACACTGGGTCATGAGGAAACACTGGGTTATGGGGATTCATTGCATCGTGGAGAAACACTGGGTAATGGGGAAACACTGGGTAATGGGGAAACACTGCGCATTGGGGAAACACTGCGTATTGGGGAAAAACTGGGTATTGGGGAAACACCGGCTATTGGGGACACAGGGACATGGGGAAACACTGGGTCATGGGGAAATATTGGAAAGTGGGGAAACACTATGCATATGGAAACTCTGGGTATCGGGGAAACACTGGGTATCGGGGAAACACTGGGTATTTGGGAACACTGAGTAACGGGGAAACACTGGGTATTGGGGGAAACACTGGGTCATGGGGGAAACATTGCATAGTGGGGAAACACTGGGTAATGGGGAAACACTAGCTAATGGGGAAACACTGGGTATTGGGGAAACACTGGGACATGGGGAAATACTGGGTAATGGGGAAACATTGGACAGTGGGGAAACACTACGCATATGGAAACTCTGGGTATCGGGGAAACACTGGGTATTTGGGAACACTGAGTAACGGGGAAACACTGGGTATTGGGGAAACACTGGGTATTGGGGGAAACACTGGGTCATGGGGAAACATTGCATAGTGGGGAATCACTGGGTAATGGGGAAACACTGGGTATTGGGGAAACACTGGGTATTGGGGAAACACTGGGTCATGAGGATACACTGGGTCATGGGGAAATACTGGGTCATGGGGAAACACTGGGTCATGGTGAAACACTGCCTATTCGGGAAACACTGCGTATTGGGGGAAACACCGGGTATTGGGGAAACATTGGGACATGGGGAAACACTGAGTCATGGGGAAACATTGGACAGTGGGGAAACACTATGCATATGGAAACTCTGGGTATCGGGGAAACACTGGGTATCGGGGAAACAATCGGTATTTGGGAACACTGAGTAATGGGGACACTTGGTAATGGGAAACACTGGGTATTGGGGGAAACACTGGGTAGTGGGGCAAAACACTGGGTAGTGGGGAAACACTGCCTATTGGCGAATCACTATGTAATTGGGAAACACTGGATTTTGGGGAACACTGGGTCGATTGGAAACACTGGGTACTGGGGAAACTCCGGGTAATGAGGAAACACTGGGTGATGGGGAAACATTGGATAGTGGGGAAACACTGTGTACTGGGGAAACACCGGGTACCAGGGAAACTCCGGGTATTGGGGAAATTCCGGGTATTGGGGAAACTCTGGGTATTGGGGAAACACTGAGTAAAACGGAAAACACTGGATATTGGAAAAAAACTGGGTTATGGGGAAACACTGGGTTATGGGGAAACATTGCATAGTGGGGAAACACTGGGTCATGGGGAAGCACTTAGTAATGGGGAAACACTGCGTATTGTGGAAACACTGCGTATTGGGGAAACACCGGGTATTGGGGAAACACCGGGTATTGGGGAAACACCGGGACATGGGGAAACACTGGGACATGGGGAAACATTGGACAGTGGGGAAACATTGGACTGTGGGGAAACACTACGCATATGGAAACTCTGGGTATGGGGGAAACACTGTGTATCGGGGAAACACTGGGTATTTGGGAACACAGAATAATGGGGACACTTGGTAATGGGGAAACACTGGGTATTGGGGGAAACATTGGGTAGTGGGGCAAAACACTGGGTAGTGGGGAAACACTGCCTATTGGCGAATCACTATGTAATTGGGAAACACAGGATTTTGGGGAAACACTGGGTAGTGGGGAAACATTGGGTACTGGGGAAACTCCGGGTAATGGGGAAACACTGGGTAATGGGGAAACATTGGATAGTGGGGAAACACTGGGTACTGGGGAAACACTGGGTACTGGGGAAACACCGGGTACTGGGGAAATTCTGGGTATTGGGGAAACTCTGGGTATTGGGGAAACACTGGGTAATGGAGAAACTCCGGGGAATGGGTAAACTCCGGGTAATGGGGAAACACTGAGTAAAAGGGAAAACAGTGGGTAATGGGGAAATACTGGGCATTAGGGGGAAACACTGGGTATTGGGAAAACACTGGGTTATGGGGAAACACTGGGTTATGGGGAAACACTGGGTATTAGGGAAACACTGGTTATTGGGGAAACATTGGATAGTGGGGAAACATTGGATAGTGGGGAAACACTGGGTCATGGTAAAAACACTGGGTATTGGGGAAACACTGCGTATCAGGTAAACACTCGGTATTGGGGAAACACTGGTCATTGGGGGAAACACTGGTCATTGGGGAAACACTGGGTATTGGGGAAACACTGCGTTTCGGGAAAACACTGGGTGTCGTGGAAACACTGGGTGTCGTGGAAACACTGGGTCTTGGGGAAACACTGGGTATTGGGAAACACTGGGTATTGGGGAAACACTGGGTATTGGGGAAAACACTGGATTGTGTGGAAACACTGGGTAATTGGGAAACACGGTGTATTGGGGAAACACTGTGTATTGGGGAAACACTGGGTATTGGGGAAACACCGGCTATTGGGGAAACACTGGGACATGGGGAAACACTGGGTTATGGGGAAACATTGGACAGTGGGGAAACACTATGCATATGGAAACTCTGGGTATCGGGGAAACACTGGGTATCGGGGAAACACTGGGTATTTGGGAACACTGAGTAATGGGGAAACACTGGGTATTGGGGAAACACTGGGTATTGGGGGAAACACTGGGTCATGGGGAAACATTAGCTAATGGGGAAACACTGGGTATTGGGGAAACACTGGGTATTGGGGAAACACTGGGTCATGAGGATACACTGGGTTATGGGGATACACTGGGTCATGGGGAAACGCTGGGTCATGGGGAAACTTTGCATAGTGGGGAAACACTGGGTAATGGGGAAACACTGGCTAATGGGGAAACACTGGGTATCGGAGAAACACTGGGTCATGAGGAAACAATGGGTTATGGGGATACATTGCATCGTGGGGAAACACTGGGTAATGGGGAAACACTGCGTATTGGGGAAACACTGCGTATTGGGGAAAAACTGGGTATTGGGGAAACACCGGCTATTGGGGACACAGGGACATGGGGAAACACTGGGTCATGGGGAAATATTGGACAGTGGGGAAACACTATGCATATGGAAACTCTGGGTATCGGGGAAACACTGGGTATCGGGGAAACACTGGGTATTTGGGAACACTGAGTAACGGGGAAACACTGGGTATTGGGGGAAACACTGGGTCATGGGGAAACATTGCACAGTGGGGAAACACTGGGTAATGGGGAAAAACTAGCTAATGGGGAAACACTGGGTATTGGGGAAACACTGGGACATGGGGAAACACTGGGTCATGGGGAAACATTGGGTATTAGGGAAACACTGGGTATTGGGGGAAACACTGAGTCATGGGGAAACATTGGACAGTGGGGAAACACTATGCATATGGAAACTCTGGGTATCGGGGAAACACTGGGTATCGGGGAAACACTGGGTATTTGGGAACACTGAGTAATGGGGACACTTGGTAATGGGGACACTTGGTAATGGGGAAACACTGGGTATTGGGGGAAACACTGGGTAGTAGGGCAAACACTGGGTAGTGGGGAAACACTGCCTATTGGCGAATCACTATGTAATTGGGAAACACTGGATTTTGGGGAACACTGGGTAGTGGGGAAACACTGGGTACTGGGGAAACTCCGGGTAATGGGGAAACATTGGATAGTGGGGAAACACTGGGTTACTGGGGAAACACTGGGTACTGGGGAAACACCGGGTACCGGGGAAACTCCGGGTATTGGGGAAATTCTGGGTATTGGGGAAACTCTGGGTATTGGGGAAACACTGGGTAATGGAGAAACTCCGGGTAATGGGTAAAGTCCGGGTAATGGGGAAACACTGAGTAAAACGGAAAACGCTGGGTATTGGGAAAAAAACTGGGTTATGGGGAAACACTGGGTTATGGGGAAACACTGGGTATTAGGGAAACACTGGGTATTGGGGAAACCTTGGATAGTGGGGAAACATTGGATAGTGGGGAAACACTGGATAATGGTGAAAACACTGGGCAATGGGGAAACGCTGCGTATCAGGGAAACACTCGGTTTTGGGCAAATACTGGGTCTTGGGGAAACACTGGGCATTGGGGGAACACTGGGCATTGGGGAAACACTGGGTATCTGGGAAACACTGGGTGTCGGGGAAACACAGGATAGTGGGGAAACACTGGATAGTGGGGAAGCACTCGGTATTGGGTAAAACACTGGATAGTGGGGAAACATTGGGTAATTGGGAAACACTAGCTAATGGGGAAACACTGGGTATTGGGGAAAGACTGGGTATTGGGGAAACACTGGGTATTGGGGAAACACTGGGTCATGAAGGTTCACTGGGTTATGGGGATACACTGGGTCATGGGGAAACACTGGGTCATGGGGAAACATTGCATAGTGGGGAAACACTGGGTAATGGGGAAACACTGGGTAATGGGGAAACACTGGGTATCGGAGAAACACTGGGTCATGAGGAAACACTGGGTTATGGGGATTCATTGCATCGTGGAGAAACACTGGGTAATGGGGAAACACTGGGTAATGGGGAAACACTGCGTATTGGGGAAACACTGCGTATTGGGGAAAAACTGGGTATTGGGGAAACACCGGCTATTGGGGACACAGGGACATGGGGAAACACTGGGTCATGGGGAAATATTGGAAAGTGGGGAAACACTATGCATATGGAAACTCTGGGTATCGGGGAAACACTGGGTATCGGGGAAACACTGGGTATTTGGGAACACTGAGTAACGGGGAAACACTGGGTATTGGGGGAAACACTGGGTCATGGGGGAAACATTGCATAGTGGGGAAACACTGGGTAATGGGGAAACACTAGCTAATGGGGAAACACTGGGTATTGGGGAAACACTGGGACATGGGGAAACACTGGGTAATGGGGAAACATTGGACAGTGGGGAAACACTATGCATATGGAAACTCTGGGTATCGGGGAAACACTGGGTATTTGGGAACAATGAGTAACGGGGAAACACTGGGTATTGATGAAACACTGGGTATTGGGGGAAACATTGGGTCATGGGGAAACATTGCATAGTGGGGAATCACTGGGTAATGGGGAAACACTGGGTAATGGGGAAACACTGGGTATTGGGGAAACACTGGGTATTGGGGAAACACTGGGTCATGAGGATACACTGGGTTATGGGGATACACTGGGTCATGGGGAAATACTGGGTCATGGGGAAACACTGGGTCATGGGGAAACACTGCCTATTGGGGAAACACTGCGTATTGGGGGAAACACCGGGTATTGAGGAAACATTGGGACATGGGGAAACACTGAGTCATGGGGAAACATTGGACAGTGGGGAAACACTATGCATATGGAAACTCTGGGTATCGGGGAAACACTGGGAATCGGGGAAACAACCGGTATTTGGGAACACTGAGTAATGGGGACACTTGGTAATGGGGAAACACTGGGTATTGGGGGAAACACTGGGTAGTGGGGCAAAACACTGGGCAGTGGGGAAACACTGCCTATTGGCGAATCACTATGTAATTGGGAAACACTGGATTTTGGGGAACACTGGGTCGTGGGGAAACACTGGGTACTGGGGAAACTCCGGGTAATGAGGAAACACTGGGTAATGAGGAAACATTGGATAGTGGGGAAACACTGTGTACTGGGGAAACACCGGGTACCAGGGAAACTCCGGGTATTGGGGAAATTCCGGGTATTGGGGAAACTCTGGGTATTGGGGAAACACTGGGTAATGGAGAAACTCCGGGTAATGGGTAAACTCCGGGTAATGGGGAAACACTGAGTAAAACGGAAAACACTGGGTATTGGGAAAAAACTGGGTTATGGGGAAACACTGGGTTATGGGGAAACATTGCATAGTGGGGAAACACTGGGTCATGGGGAAGCACTTGGTAATGGGGAAACACTGCGTATTGTGGAAACACTGCGTATTGGGGAAACACCGGGTATTGGGGAAACACCGGGTATTGGGGAAACACCGGGACATCGGGAAACACTGGGACATGGGGAAACATTGGACAGTGGGGAAACATTGGACAGTGGGGAAACATTGGACAGTGGGGAAACACTATGCATATGGAAACTCTGGGTATGGGGGAAACACTGTGTATCGGGGAAACACTGGGTATTTGGGAACACAGAGTAATGGGGACACTTGGTAATGGGGAAACACTGGGTATTGGGGGAAACATTGGGTAGTGGGGCAAAACACTGGGTAGTGGGGAAACACTGCCTATTGGCGAATCACTATGTAATTGGGAAACACAGGAATTTGGGGAAACACTGGGTAGTGGGGAAACACTGGGTACTGGGGAAACTCCGGGTAATGGGGAAACACTGGGTAATGGGGAAACATTGGATAGTGGGGAAACACTGGGTACTGGGGAAACACTGGGTACTGGGGAAACACCGGGTACTGGGGAAATTCTGGGTATTGGGGAAACTCTGGGTATTGGGGAAACACTGGGTAATGGAGAAACTCCGGGGAATGGGTAAACTCCGGGTAATGGGGAAACACTGAGTAAAAGGGAAAACAGTGGGTAATGGGGAAATACTGGGCATTAGGGGGAAACACTGGGTATTGGGAAAACACTGGGTTATGGGGAAACACTGGGTTATGGCGAAACACTGGATATTAGGGAAACACTGGTTATTGGGGAAACATTGGATAGTGGGGAAACATTGGATAGTGGGGAAACACTGGGTCATGGTAAAAACACTGGGTAATGGGGAAACACTGCGTATCAGGTAAACACTCAGTATTGGGGAAACACTGGTCATTGGGGAAACACTGGGTATTGGGGAAACACTGGGTATCGGGAAAACACTGGGTGTCGTGGAAACACTGGGTGTCGTGGAAACACTGTGTCTTGGGGAAACACTGGGTATTGGGAAACACTGGGTACTGGGGAAACACTGGGTATTGGGGAAAACACTGGATTGTGTGGAAACACTGGGTAATTGGGGAACACGGTGTATTGGGGAAACACTGGGTATTGGGGAAACACTGGGTCATGAGGAAACACTGGTCATGGGGAAACACTGGGTAATGGGGAAACACTGGGTCATGGGAAAACATTGCATAGTGGGGAAACATTGCATAGTGGGGAAACACTGGGTATTGGGGAAACACTGGGTAATGGGGAAACACTAGCTAATGGGGAAACACTGGGTATTGGGGATACACTGGGACATGGGGAAACACTGGGTCATGGGGAAATATTGGACAGTGGGGAAACACTATGCATATGGAAACTCTGGGTATCGGGGAAACACTGGTTATTTGGGAACACTGAGTAACGGGGACACTTGGTAATGGGGAAACACTGGGTAATGGGGAAACACTGGGTAACGGGGAAACACTGGGTAACGGGGAAACACTGGGTATTGGGGGGAAACTGGATTTTGGGGAAACACTGGGTAATGGGGAAACTCCGGGTAATGGGGAAACTCCGGGTAATGGGGAAACTCCGGGTAATGGGGAAACTCTGGGTAATGGGGAAACACTGGGTAATGGGGAAACACTGGGTAATGGGGAAACACTGGGTACTGGGGAAACACCAGGCATTGGGGAAACTCCGGGCATTGGCGAAACTCCGGGCATTGGGGAAACACTGGGTAGTGGGGACACACTGGGTAATGGAGAAGCTCCGGGTAATGGGTAAACTCCGGGTAACGGGTAAACTCGGGGTAATGGGGAAACACTGAGTAATGGGAAAAACACTGGGTATTGGGAAAACACTGGGTAATGGGGAAACACTGGGTAATGGGGAAACACTGGGTAGTGGGGAAACACTGGGTAGTGGGGAAAGACTAGTATCGGGGAAACACTGGGTCATGGGGATACACTGGGTCATGGGGAAACACTGGGTCATGGGGTAACAATGGGTCATGGGGAAACATTGCAAAATGGGGAGACACTGGGTAATGGGGAAACATTGGGCAATGGGGAAACACTGGGTATCGGAGAAACACTGGGTCATGAGGAAACACTGGGTCATGGTGATACACTGGGTCATGGGGAAACACTGGGTCATGGGGACACATTGCATAGTGGGGAAACATTGCATAGTGGGGAAACACTGGGTAATGGGGAAACACTGAGTATCGGAGAAACACTGGGTATTGGGGAATCACTGGGTCATGAGGAAACACTGGGTCATGGGGATACACTGGGTCATGGGGAAACACTGGGTCATGGGGAAACATTGCATAGTGGGGAAACATTGCATAGTGGGGAAACACTGGGTAATGGGGAAACACTGAGTATCGGAGAACCACTGGGTCTTGGGGAAACACTGGGTCATGAGGAAACACTGGGTTATGGGGAAACATTGCATCGTGGGGAAACACTGGGTAATGGGGAAACACTGGGTATCGGAGAAACACTGGGTCATGAGGAAACACTGGGTTATGGGGATTCATTGCATCGTGGAGAAACACTGGGTAATGGGGAAACACTGGGTAATGGGGAAACACTGCATATTGGGGAAACACTGCGTATTGGGGAAAACATGGGTATTGGGGAAACACCGGCTATTGGGGACACAGGGACATGGGGAAACACTGGGTCATGGGGAAATATTGGACAGTGGGGAAACACTATGCATATGGAAACTCTGGGTATCGGGGAAACACTGGGTATCGGGGAAACACTGGGTATTTGGGAACACTGAGTAACGGGGAAACACTGGGTATTGGGGGAAACACTGGGTCATGGGGAAACATTGCATAGTGGGGAAAGACTGGGTAATGGGGAAACACTAGCTAATGGGGAAACACTGGGTATTGGGGAAACACTGGGACATCGGGAAACACTGGGTCATGGGGAAACATTGGACAGTGGGGAAACACTATGCATATGGAAACTCTGGGTATCGGGGAAACACTGGGTATTTGGGAACACTGAGTAACGGGGAAACACTGAGTATTGGGGAAACACTGGGTATTGGGGGAAACACTGGGTCATGGGGAAACATTGCATAGTGGGGAAACACTGGGTAATGGGGAAACACTGGGTGATGGGGAAACACTGGGTATTGGGGAAACACTGGGTCATGAGGATACACTGGGTTATGGGGATACATTGGGTCATGGGGAAATACTGGGTCATGGGGAAACACTGGGTCATGGGTAAACACTGCGTATTGGGGTAACACTGCGTATTGGGGAAATACCGGGTATTGGGGAAACATTGGGACATGGGGAAACACTGAGTCATGGGGAAACATTGGACAGTGGGGAAACACTATGCATATGGAAACTCTGGGTATCGGGGAAACATTGGGTATCGGGGAAACACTGGGTATTTGGGAACACTGAGTAATGGGGATACTTGGTAATGGGGAAACACTGGGTATTGGGGGAAACACTGGGTAGTAGGGCAAAAGACTGGTAGTGGGGAAACACTGCCTATTGGTGAATCACTATGTAATTGGGAAACACTGGATTTTGGGGAACACTGGGTAGTGGGGAACACTGGGTACTGGGGAAACTCCGGGTAATGAGGAAACACTGGGTAATGGGGAAACATTGGATAGTGGGGAAACACTGGGTACTGGGGAAACACTGGGTACTGGGGAAACACCGGGTACCGGGGAAACTCCGGGTATTGGGGAAATTCCGGGTATTGGGGAAACTCTGGGTATTGGGGAAACACTGGGTAATGGAGAAACTCCGGGTAATGGGTAAACTCCGGGTAATGGGGAAACACTGAGTAAAACGGAAAACGCTTGGTATTGGGAAAAAACTGGGTTATGGGGAAACACTGGGTATTAGGGAAACACTGGTTATTGGGGAAACATTGGATAGTGGGAAAACATTGGATAGTGGGGAAACATTGGATAGTGGGGAAACACCGGGTATTGGGGAAACACCGGGTATTGGGGAAACACCGGGACATGGGGAAACACTGGAACATGGGGAAACACTGGGTCATGGGGAAACATTGGACAGTGGGGAAACACTATGCATATGGAAACTCTGGGTATGGGGCAAACACTGTGTATCGGGGAAACACTGGGTATTGGGGAAACACTGGGACATGGGGAAACACTGGGTCATGGGGAAACATTGGACAGTGGGGAAACACTATGCATATGGAAACTCTGGGTATCGGGGAAACACTGGGTATTTGGGAACACTGAGTAACGGGGACACTTGATAATGGGGAAACACTGGGTAACGGGGAAACACTGGGTAACGGGGAAACACTGGGTATTGGGGAAACACTGGGTATTGGGGGGAAACCGGATTTTGGGGAAACACTGGGTAGTGGGGAGACACTGGGTACTGGGGAAACTCCGGGTAATGGGGAAACTCCGGGTAATGGGGAAACTCCGGGTAATGGGGAAACTCTGGGTAATGGGGAAACACTGGGGAATGGGGAAACACTGGGTAATGGGGAAACACTGGGTAATGGGGAAACACTGGGTATTGGGGAAACACTGGGTCATGAGGATACACTGGGTTATGGGGATACACTGGGTCATGGGGAAATACTGGGTCATGGGGAAACGCTGGGTCATGGGGAAACACTGTGTATTGGGGTAACACTGCGTATTGGGGAAACACCGGGTATTGGGGAAACACCGGGTATTGGGGAAACATTGGGACATGGGGAAACACTGAGTCATGGGGAAACATTGGACAGTGGGGAAACACAATGCATGTGGAAACTCTGGGTAGTGGGGAAACACTGGGTATCGGGGAAACACTGGGTATTTGGGAACACTGAGTAATGGGGACACTTGGTAATGGGGACACTTGGTAATGGGGAAACACTGGGTATTGGGGGAAACACTAGGTAGTAGGGCAAAACACTGGGTAGTGGGGAAACACTGGGTAGTGGGGAAACACTGGGTACTGGGGAAACTCCGGGTAATGGGGAAACTCCGGGTAATGGGGAAACTCCGGGTATTGGGCAAACTCCGGGTAATGGTAAACTCCGGGTAATGGGTAAACTCCGGGTAATGGGTAAACTCCGGTTATGGGGAAACACTGAGTAAAGTGGAAAACACTGGGTATTTGGAAAACACTGGTAATGGGGAAACACTGGGCATAAGGGGGAAACACTGGGTCATGGGGAAACACTGGACAGTGGGGATACACTGGGCATTGAGGAAACACTGGGTGTCGGGTAAGCACTGGGTGTCGGGTGGGAAACACTGGATAGTGGGGAAACACTGGGTATTGGGGAAACACTGGGTATTGGGGAACACTGGATAGTGGGGAAACACTGGGTAATGGGGAAACAATGGGTAATGGGGAAACACTGTGTATTGGGGAAACACTGGGTTATGGGGAAAGACTAGTATTGGGGAAACACTGGGTATTAGGGAAACAATGGGTATTGGGGAAACACTGGGTCATGGGGAAACACTGGGTCATGAGGATACACTGGGTCATGGGGAAACACTGTGTCATGGGGAAACATTGCATAGTGGGGAAATACTGGGTCATGGGGAAACACGGGTTAATAGGGAAACACTGGGTATCGGAGAAACACTGGGTCTTGGGGAAACACTGGATCATGAGGAAACACTGGGTTATGGGGATACATTGCATAGTGGGGAAACACTGGGTAATGGGGAAACACTGGATAATGGGGAAACATTGGGTATTGGGGAAACACTGGGTCTTGGGGAAACAATGGGTCTTGGGGAAACACTGGGTAATTGGGAAAACACTGGGTAGTGGGGCAAAACACTGGGTAGTGGGGAAACACTGCCTATTGGCGAATCACTATGTAATTGGGAAACACTGGATTTTGGGGAAACACTGGGTAGTGGGGAAACACTGGGTAGTGGGGAAACTCCGGGTATTGGGGAAATTCCGGGTATTGGGGAAACTCCGGGTATTGGGGAAACTCCGGTTATGGGGACACACTGAGTAAAATGGAAAACACTGGGTACTGGGAAAACACTGGTAATGGGGAAACACTGGGCATTAGGGGGAAACACTGGGTATTGGGGAAACACTGGGTATTGGGGAAACACTGGGTTATGGGGAAACACTGGGTGTCAGGGGGAAACACTGGATAGTGGGGAAACACTAGGTATTGGGGAAACACTGGGTATTGGGGAACACTGGATAGTGGGGAAACACTGGGTAATGGGGAAACACTGGGTAATGGGGAAACACTGTGTATTGGGGAAACACTGGGTAATGGGGAAACACTGGTTAATAGGGAAACACTGGGTATCGGAGAAACACTGGGTCTTGGGGAAACACTGGATCATGAGGAAACACTGGGTTATGGGGATACATTGCATAGTGGGGAAACACTGGGTAATGGGGAAACAATGGGTAATGGGGAAACATTGGGTATTGGGGAAACACTGGGTCTTGGGGAAACAATGGGTCTTGGGGAAACAATGGGTAATGGGGAAACACTGGGTCTTGGGGAAACACCAGGTATTGGGGAAACACCGGGTATTGGCGAAACACTGGGACATGGGGAAACACTGGGTCATGGGGAAACATTGGGTAGTGGGGAAACACTGGGTAGTGGGGAAACTCCGGGTATTGGGGAAACTCCGGTTATGGGGACACACTGAGTAAAATGGAAAACACTGGGTACTGGGAAAACACTGGTAATGGGGAAACACTGGGCATTAGGGGGAAACACTGGGTATTGGGGAAACACTGGGTATTGGGGAAACACTGGGTTATGGGGAAACACTGGGTGTCGGGGGGAAACACTGGATAGTGGGGAAACACTAGGTATTGGGGAAACACTGGGTATTGGGGAACACTGGATAGTGGGGAAACACTGGGTAATGGGGAAACAATGGGTAATGGGGAAACACTGTGTATTGGGGAAACACTGGGTTATGGGGAAAGACTAGTATTGGGGAAACACTGGGTATTGGGGAAACAATGGGTATTGGGGAAACACTGGGTCATGGGGAAACACTGGGTCATGAGGATACACTGGGTCATGGGGAAACACTGTGTCATGGGGAAACATTGCATAGTGGGGAAATACTGGGTCATGGGGAAACACTGGTTAATAGGGAAACACTGGGTATCGGAGAAACACTGGGTCTTGGGGAAACACTGGATCATGAGGAAACACTGGGTTATGGGGATACATTGCATAGTGGGGAAACACTGGGTAATGGGGAAACACTGGATAATGGGGAAACATTGGGTATTGGGGAAACACTGGGTCTTGGGGAAACAATGGGTCTTGGGGAAACACTGGGTAATGGGGAAAACACTGGGTAGTGGGGCAAAACACTGGGTAGTGGGGAAACACTGCCTATTGGCGAATCACTATGTAATTGGGAAACACTGGATTTTGGGGAAACACTGGGTAGTGGGGAAACACTGGGTAGTGGGGAAACTCCGGGTATTGGGGAAATTCCGGGTATTGGGAAAACTCCGGGTATTGGGGAAACTCCGGTTATGGGGACACACTGAGTAAAATGGAAAATACTGGGTACTGGGAAAACACTGGTAATGGGGAAACACTGGGCATTAGGGGGAAACACTGGGTATTGGGGAAACACTGGGTATTGGGGAAACACTGGGTTATGGGGAAACACTGGGTGTCAGAGGGAAACACTGGATAGTGGGGAAACACTAGGTATTGGGGAAACACTGGGTATTGGGGAACACTGGATAGTGGGGAAACACTGGGTAATGGGGAAACACTGGGTAATGGGGAAACACTGTGTATTGGGGAAACACTGGGTAATGGGGAAACACTGGTTAATAGGGAAACACTGGGTATCGGAGAAGCACTGGGTCTTGGGGAAACACTGGATCATGAGGAAACACTGGGTTATGGGGATACATTGCATAGTGGGGAAACACTGGGTAATGGGGAAACAATGGGTAATGGGGAAACATTGGGTATTGGGGAAACACTGGGTCTTGGGGAAACAATGGGTCTTGGGGAAACAATGGGTAATGGGGAAACACTGGGTCGTGGGGAAACACCAGGTATTGGGGAAACACCGGGTATTGGCGAAACACTGGGACATGGGGAAACACTGGGTCATGGGGAAACATTGGGTAGTGGGGAAACACTGGGTAGTGGGAAAACTCCGGGTATTGGGGAAACTCCGGTTATGGGGACACACTGAGTAAAATGGAAAACACTGGGCACTGGGAAAACACTGGTAATGGGGAAACACTGGGCATTAGGTGGAAACACTGGGTATTGGGGAAATACTGGGTATTGGGGAAACACTGGGTTATGGGGAAACACTGGGTGTGGGGGGAAACACTGGATAGTGGGGAAACACTAGGTATTGGGGAAACACTGGGTATTGGGGAACACTGGATAGTGGGGAAACACTGGGGAATGGGGAAACACTGGGTAATGGGGAAACACTGTGTATTGGGGAAACACTGGGTAATGGGGAAACACTGGTTAATAGGGAAACACTGGGTCTCGGAGAAACACTGGGTCTTGGGGAAACACTGGATCATGAGGAAACACTGGGTTATGGGGATACATTGCATAGTGGGGAAACACTGGGTAATGGGGAAACACTGGGTAATGGGGAAACATTGGGTATTGGGGAAACACTAGGTCTTGGGGAAACAATGGGTCTTGGGGAAACAATGGGTAATGGGGAAGCACTGGGTCTTGGGGAAACACCAGGTATTGGGGAAACACCGGGTATTGGCGAAACACTGGGACATGGGGAAACACTGGGTCATGGGGAAACATTGGACAGTGGGGAAACACTATGCATATAGAAACTCTGGGTATCGGGGAAACACTGGGTGTTGGGGAAACACTGGGTATTTGGGAACATTGAGTAATGGGGACACTTTGTAATGGGGAAACACTGGGTAACGGGGAAACACTGGGTAAAGGGGGAACACTGGGTCTGGGGGAAACACTGGGTATGGGGGAAATACTGGGTAGTAGGGAAACACTGCCTATTGGCGAATCGCTATGTAATTGGGAAACACTGGATTTTGGGGAAACACTGGGTAATGGAGAAGCTCCGGGTAACGGGTAAACGCGGGGTAATGGGGAAACACTGAGTAATGGGGAAACACTGGGCATTGGAAAAACACTGGGTAATGGGGAAACACTGGGCATTGGGGAGAAAGACTGGGTATTGGGGAAACACTGGTTATTGGGGGACAACACGGGGTATTGGGGACAACACTGGGTATTGGGGAAACACAGGGTATTGGGGTACACTGGGTAATTGGGAAACACTGGGTAATTGGGAAACATTGGGTATCGCGGAAACTCCGGGTACTGGGGAACCTCCGGGTAATTATGAAACTCCGGGTATTGGGGAAACACTGGGTAATGGGGAAACACTGGATAATGGTGAAAACACTGGGTTATGGGGAAATACTGCGTATCGGGGAAACACTCGGTATTGGGCAAACACTGGGTCTTGGGGAAACACTGGATAGTGGGGAAACACTGGATAGTGGATACACACTGGAAAGACTAGTATCGGGGAAACACTGGGTATTGGGGAAACACCGGGTATTGGGGAAACACTGTTTCATGGGGAAACACTGGGACATGGGGAAACACTGGGTCATGGGGAAACATTGGACAGTGGGGAAACACTATGCATATGGAAACTCTGGGTATCGGGGAAACACTGGGTATCGGGGAAACACTGGGTATTTGGGAACACTGAGTAATGGGGACACTTGGTAATGGGGAAACACTGGGTAACGGGGGAACACTGGGTATTGGGGAAACACTGGGTATTGGGGAAAACACTGGGTAGTGGGGCAAAACACTGGGTAGTGGGGAAACACTGGGTATTGTGGAAACTCCAGGTAATGGGGAAACACTGGGTAATGGGGAAACATTGGATAGTGGGGAAACACTGGGTACTGGGGAAACACCGGGTACTGGGGAAACGCCGAGTATTGGGGAAACTCCGGGTATTGGGGAAACACTAGGTAATGGGTAAACTCCGGGTAATGCGTAAACTCTGGGTAATGGGGAAACATTGAGTAAAATGGAAAACACTGGGTATTGGGAAAACACTGGGTAATAGGGAAACACTGGGCATTAGGGGGAAACACTGGGCATTAGCGGGAAACACTGGGTATTGGGGAAACACTGGGTTATGGGGAAACACTGGGATATGGGGAAAGACTAGAATCGGGGAAACATTGGGCAGTGCAGAAACACTATGCATATGGAAACTCTGGGTATCAGGGAAACACTGGGTATCGGGGAAACACTGGGCATTGGGGGGAAACACTGGATAGTGGGGAAAACACTGGATAGTGGGGAAACACTGGGCATTGGGGAAACACTGGGCATTGGGGGGAAACACTGGATAGTGGAGAAACACTGGGTATAGGGGAAACACTGGATAGTGGGGAAAACACTGGATAGTGGTGAAAACACTGGGTAATGGGGAAATACTGCGTATCGGGGAAATACTCGGTATTGGGCAAACACTGGGTCTTGGGGAAACACTGGGTATTGGGGAAACACTGGGCATTGGGGAAACACTGGGCATTGGGGGGAAACACTGGATAGTGGAGAAACACTGGGTATAGGGGAAACACTGGATAGTGGGGAAAACACTGGATAGTGGGAAACACTGGGTAATGGGGAAAGACTAGTATCGGAGAAACGCTGGGTATTGGGGAAACACCGGGTATTGGGGAAACACTGTTTCATGGGGAAACACTGGGACATGGGGAAACACTGGGTCATGGGGAAACATTGGACAGTGGGGAAACACGATGCATATGGAAACTCTGGGTATCGGAGAAACACTGGGTATCGGGGAAACACTGGGTATTTGGGAACACTGAGTAATGGGGACACTTGGTAATGGGGAAACACTGGGTCTTGGGGAAACACCAGGTATTGGGGAAACACTGGGTATCGGAGAAACACTGGGTCTTGGGGAAACACTGGATCATGAGGAAACACTGGGTTATGGGGATACATTGCATAGTGGGGAAACACTGGGTAATGGGGAAACACTGGGTAATGGGGAAACATTGGGTATTGGGGAAACACTGGGTCTTGGGGAAACAATGGGTCTTGGGGAAACAATGGGTAATGGGGAAACACTGGGTCTTGGGGAAACACCAGGTATTGGGGAAACACCGGGTATTGGCAAAACACTGGGACATGGGGAAACACTTGGTCATGGGGAAACATTGGGCATTAGGGGGAAACACTGGGCATTAGGGGGAAACACTGGGTATTGGGGAAACACTGGGTTATGGGGAAACACTGGGATATGGGGAAATATTAGAATCAGGGAAACATTGGACAGTGCGGAAACACTATGCATATGGAAACTCTGGGTATCAGGGAAACACTGGGTTATGGGGAAACACTGGGTAATGGGGAAACACTGGGTAATGGGGAAACACTGGGTCTTGGGGAAACACCAGGTATTGGGGAAACACCGGGTATTGGCGAAACACTGGGACATGGGGAAACACTGGGTCATGGGGAAACATTGGACAGTGGGGAAACACTATGCATATGGAAACTCTGGGTATCGGGGAAACACTGGGTGTTGGGGAAACACTGGGTATTTGGGAACATTGAGTAATGGGGAAACACTGGGTAACGGGGAAACACTGGGTAACGGGGAAACACTGGGTATGGGGGAAACACTGGGTATGGGGGAAATACTGGGTAGTAGGGAACCACTGCCTATTGGCGAATCGCTATGTAATTGGGAAACACTGGATTTTGGGGAAACACTGGGTAATGGAGAAGCTCCGGGTAACGGGTAAACTCGGGGTAATGGGGAAACACTGCGTAATGGGGAAACACTGGGCATTGGAAAAACACTGGGTAATGGGGACACACTGGGCATTGGGGAGAAAGACTGGGTATTGGGGAAACACTGGTTATTGGGGGACAACACGGGGTATTGGGGACAACACTGGGTATTGGGGAAACACAGGGTATTGGGGAACACTGGGTAATTGGGAAACACTGGTTAATTGGGAAACATTGGGTATTGCGGAAACTCCGGGTACTGGGGAACCTCCGGGTAATTATGAAACTCCGGGTATTGGGGAAACACTGGGTAATTGGGAAACACTGGATAATGGTGAAAACACTGGGTAATGGGGAAATACTGCGTATCGGGGAAACACTCGGTATTGGGCAAACACTGGGTCTTGGGGAAACACTGGGCATATGGAAACACTGGGCATATGGAAACACTGGGCCTATGGAAACACTGGGCATTGGGGAAAGACTTGAGGAAACTCCAGGTATTGATGAAACTCCAGGTATTGGGGAACTACTGGGTATTGGGGAAACACCTTGTAATGGGGAAACACTGGGTATTGGGGAAACAGTGGGTCATTGGGACACAGTGGGTCATGGGGAAACACTGGATCATGGGGAAACATTGGACAGTGGGGAAACACTGGGTAATGGGGAAACACTGCGTAATGGGGAAACACTGGGTAATGGGGAAACACTGGGCATTGGGGAAACACTGGGCATTGGGGAAACACTGGGCATTGGGGAAACACTGGGTATCAGGGAAACACTGGGTATTGGGGGGAAACACTGGATAGTGGATAAACACTGGGTATAGGGGAAACACTGGATAGTGGGTAAACACTGGATAGTGGGAAAACACTGGAAAGACTAGTATCGGGGAAACACTGGGTATTGGGGAAACGCCGGGTATTGGGGAAACACTGTTTCATGGGGAAACACTGGGACATGGGGAAACACTGGGTCATGGGGAAACATTGGACAGTGGGGAAACACTATGCATATGGAAACTCTGGGTATCGGGGAAACACTGGGTATCGGGGAAACACTGGGTATTTGGGAACACTGAGTAATGGGGACACTTGGTAATGGGGAAACACTGGGTAACGGGGGAACACTGGGTATTGGGGAAACACTGGGTATTGGGGAAACACTGGGTAGTGGGGCAAAACACTGGGTAGTGGGGAAACACTGGGTAGTGTGGCAACTCCAGGTAATGGGGAAACACTGGGTAATGGGGAAACATTGGATAGTGGGGAAACACTGGGTACTGGGGAAACCCGGGTACTGGGGAAACTCCGGGTATTGGGGAAACTCCGGGTATTGGGAAACACTAGGTAATGGGTAAACTCCGGGTAATGGGTAAACTCTGGGTAATGGGGAAACACTGGGCATTAGGGGGAAACACTGGGCATTAGCGGGAAACACTGGGTATTGGGGAAACACTGGGTCATGGGGAAACACTGGGTCATGAGGATACACTGAGTCATTGGGAAACACTGGGTCATGGGGAAACATTGCATAGTGGGGAAACACTGGGTAATGGGGAAACACTGGTTAATAGGGAAACACTGGGTATCGGAGAAACACTGGGTCTTGGGGAAACACTGGATCATGAGGAAACACTGGGTTATGGGGATACATTGCATAGTGGGGAAACACTGGGTAATGGGGAAACACTGGGTAATGGGGAAACATTGGGTATTGGGGAAACACTGGGTCTTGGGGAAACAATGGGTCTTGGGGAAACACTGGGTAATGGGGAAACACTGGGTCTTGGGGAAACGCCAGGTATTGGGGAAACACCGGGTATTGGCAAAACACTGGGACATGGGGAAACACTGGGTCATGGGGAAACATTGGACAGTGGGGAAACACTATGCATATGGAAACTCTGGGTATCGGGGAAACACTGGGTGTTGGGGAAACACTGGGTATTTGGGAACATTGAGTAATGGAGACACTTTGTAATGGGGAAACACTGGGTAATGGGGAAACACTGGGTAACGGGGAAACACTGGGTATGGGGAAACACTGGGTAGTGGGAAAACACTGGGCATTGGGGAGAAAGACTGGGTATTGGGGAAACACTGGTTATTGGGGGACAACATGGGGTATTGGGGACAACACTGGGTATTGGGGAAACACAGGGTATTGGGGAACACTGGGTAATTGGGAAACACTGGGTAATTGGGACACATTGGGTATTGCGGAAACTCAGGGTACTGGGGAAACTCCAGGTAATTATGAAACTCTGGGTATTGGGGAAACACTGGGTAATGGGGAAAAACACTGGGTAATGGGGAAATACTGCGTATCGGGGAAACACTCGGTATTGGGCAAACACTGGGTCTTGGGGAAACACTGGGTCTTTGGGAAACACTGGGTCTTGGGGAAACACTGGGTCTTGGGGAAACAATGGGTCTTGGGGAACACTGGGTAATGGGGAAACACTGGGTCTTGGGGAAACGCCAGGTATTGGGGAAACACCGGGTATTGGCAAAACACTGGGACATGGGGAAACACTGGGTCATGGGGAAACATTGGACAGTGGGGAAACACTATGCATATGGAAACTCTGGGTATCGGGGAAACACTGGGTGTTGGGGAAACACTGGGTATTTGGGAACATTGAGTAATGGGGACACTTTGTAATGGGGAAACAATGGGTAATGGGGAAACACTGGGTAACGGGGAAACACTGGGTAACGGGGAAACACTGGGTACGGGGGAAACACTGGGTAGTAGGGAAACACTGCCTATTGGTGAATCGCTATTTAATTGGGAAACACTGGATTTTAGGGAAACACTGGGTAGTGGGGAAACACTGGGTAATGGAGAAGCTCCGGGTAACGGGTAAACTCGGGGTAATGGGGAAACACTGAGTAATGGGGAAAACACTGGGTATTGGAAAAACACTGGGTAATGGGGAAACACTGGGCATTGGGGAGAAAGACTGGGTATTGGGGAAACACTGGTTATTGGGGGCCAACACGGGGTATTGGGGACAACACTGGGTATTGGGGAAACACAGGGTATTGGGGAACACTGGGTAATTGGGAAACACTGGGTAATTGGGAAACATTGGGTATTGCGGAAACTCCGGGTACTGGGGAACCTCCGGGTAATTATGAAACTCCGGGCATTGGGGAAACACTGGGTAATGGGGAAAAACTGGATAATGGTGAAAACACTGGGTAATGGGGAAATACTGCGTATCGGGGAAACACTCGGTATTGGGCAAACACTGGGTCTTGGGGAAACACTGGGTCTTGGGGAAACACTGTGTCTTGGGGAAACTCTGGGTCTTGGGGAAACACTGGGTTTTGGGGAAACACTGGGCATATGGAAACAGTGGGCCTATGGATACACTGGGCAATGGGGAAACACTTGAGGAAACTCCAGGTATTGATGAAACTCCAAGTATTGGGGAACTACTGGGTATTGGGAAAACACCTTGTAATGGAGAAACACTGGGTATTGGGGAAACAGTGGGTCATGGGGAAACAGTGGGTCATGGGGAAACACTGGGTCACGGGGAAACATTGGACAGTGGGGAAACACTGGGTAATGGGGAAACACTGGGTAATGGGGAAACACTGGGCATTGGGGAAACACTGGGTATCAGGGAAACACTGGGTATCAGGGAAACACTGGGTATTGGGGGAAACACTGGATAGTGGGGAAACACTGGGTATAGGGAAAACACTGGATAGTGGGGAAAACACTGGGTAATGGGGAAAGACTAGTATCGGGGAAACACTGGGTATTCGGGAAACACCGGGTATTGGGGAAACACTGTTTTATGGGGAAACGCTGGGACATGGGGAAACACTGGTTCATGGGGAAACACTGGGTCATGGGGAAACATTGGACAGTGGGGAAACACTATGCATATGGAAACTCTGGGCATGGGGGAAACACTGTGTATCGGGGAAACACTGGGTATTTGGGAACACAGAGTAATGGGGACACTTGGTAATGGGGAAACACTGGGTCATGGGGAAACACTGGGTCATGAGGATACACTGGGCCATGGGGAAACACTGGGTCATGGGGAAACATTGCATAGTGGGGAAACACTGGGTAATGGGGAAACACTGGTTAATAGGGAAACACTGGGTATCGGAGAAACACTGGGTCTTGGGGAAACACTGGATCATGAGGAAATACTGGGTTATGGGGATACATTGCATAGTGGGGAAACACTGGGTAATGGGGAAACACTGGGTAAAACTGGGCATTGGGGAGAAAGACTGGGTATTGGGGAAACACTGGTTATTGGGGGACAACACGGGGTATTGGGGACAGCACTGGGTATTGGGGAAACACAGGGTATTGGGGAACACTGGGTAATTGGGAAACACTGGGTAATTGGGAAACATTGGGTATTGCGGAAACTCCGGGTACTGGGGAACCTCCGGGTAATTATGAAACTCCGGGTATTGGGGAAACACTGGGTAATGGTGAAAACACTGGGTAATGGGGAAACACTGCGTATCGGGGAAACACTCGGTATTGGGCAAACACTGGGTCTTGGGGAAACACTGGGCATATGGAAACACTGGGCATATGGAAACACTGGGCCTATGGAAACACTGGACATTGGGGAAAGACTTGAGGAAACTCCAGGTATTGGGGAACTACTGGGTATTGGGGAAACACCTTGTAATTGGGAAACACTGGGTATTGGGGAAACAGTGGGTCATGGGGACACAGTGGGTCATGGGGAAACACTGGATCATGGGGAAACATTGGACAGTGGGGAAACACTGGGTAATGGGGAAACACTGCGTAATGGGGAAACACTGGGCATTGGGGAAACACTGGGCATTGGGGAAACACTGGGCATTGGGGAAACACTGGGTATCAGGGAAACACTGGGTATTGGGGGGAAATACTGGATAGTGGAGAAACACTGGGTATAGGGGAAACACTGGATAGTGGGGAAACACTGGATAGTGGGAAAACACTGGAAAGACTAGTATCGGAGAAACACTGGGTATTGGGGAAACACCGGGTATTGGGGAAACACTGTTTCATGGGGAAACACTGGGACATGGGGAAACACTGGGTCATGGGGAAACATTGGACAGTGGGGAAACACTATGCATATGGAAACTCTGGGTATCGTGGAAACACTGGGTATCGGGGAAACACTGGGTATTTGGGAACACTGAGTAATGGGGACACTTGGTAATGGGGAAACATTGGGTAACGGGGGAACATTGGGTATTGGGGAAACACTGGGTATTGGGGAAACACTGGGTAGTGGGGCAAAACACTGGGTAGTGGGGAAACACTGGGTAGTGTGGAAACTCCAGGTAATGGGGAAACACTGGGTAATGGGGAAACATTGGATAGTGGGGAAACACTGGGTACTGGGGAAACCCGGGTACTGGGGAAACTCCGGGTATTGGGGAAACTCCGGGTATTAGGGAAACACTAGGTAATGGGTAAACTCCGGGTAATGGGTAAACTCTGGGTAATGGGGAAACACTGGGCATTAGGGGGAAACACTGGGCATTAGCGGGAAACACTGGGTATTGGGGAATCACTGGGTTATGGGGAAACACTGGGATATGGGGAAAGACTAGAATCGGGGAAACATTGGACAGTGCGGAAACACTATGCATATGGAAACTCTGGGTATCAGGGAAACACTGGGTATCGGGGAAACACTGGATAATGGTGAAAACACTGGGTAATGGGGAAATACTGCGTATTGGGGAAACACTGGGTTATGGGGAACGACTAGTATCGGGGAAACACTGGGTATTGGGGAAACACTGGGTATTGGGGAAACACTGGGTATGGGGAAACACTGGGTAGTAGGGAAACACTGCCTATTGGCGAATCGCTATGTAATTGGGAAACACTGGATTTTAGGGAAACACTGGGTAGTGGGGAAACACTGGGTAATGGAGAAGCTCCGGATAACGGGTAAACTCGGAGTAATGGGGAAACACTGAGTAATGGGGAAAACACTGGGTATTGGGAAAACACTGGGTAATGGGGAAACACTGGGCATTGGGGAGAAAGACTGGGTATTGGGGAAACACTGGTTATTGGGGGACAACATGGGGTATTGGGGACAACACTGGGTATTGGGGAAACACAGGGTATTGGGGAACACTGGGTAATTGGGAAACACTGGGTAATTGGGAAACATTGGGTATTGCGGAAACTCAGGGTACTGGGGAAACTCCAGGTAATTATGAAACTCTGGGTATTGGGGAAACACTGGGTAATGGGGAAACACTGGATAATGGTGAAAACACTGGGTAATGGGGAAATACTGCGTATCGGGGAAACACTCGGTATTGGGCAAACACTGGGTCTTGGGGAAACACTGGGTCTTGGGGAAACACTGGGTCTTGGGGAAACACTGGGTCTTGGGGAAACAATGGGTCTTGGGGAAACACTGGGTAATGGGGAAACACTGGGTCTTGGGGAAACGCCAGGTATTGGGGAAACACCGGGTATTGGCAAAACACTGGGACATGGGGAAACACTGGGTCATGGGGAAACATTGGACAGTGGGGAAACACTATGCATATGGAAACTCTGGGTATCGGGGAAACACTGGGTGTTGGGGAAACACTGGGTATTTGGGAACATTGAGTAATGGGGACACTTTGTAATGGGGAAACAATGGGTAATGGGGAAACACTGGGTAACGGGGAAACACTGGGTAACGGGGAAACACTGGGTACGGGGGAAACACTGGGTAGTAGGGAAACACTGCCTATTGGCGAATCGCTATGTAATTGGGAAACACTGGATTTTAGGGAAACACTGGGTAGTGGGGAAACACTGGGTAATGGAGAAGCTCCGGGTAACGGGTAAACTCGGGGTAATGGGGAAACACTGAGTAATGGGGAAAACACTGGGTATTGGGAAAACACTGGGTAATGGGGAAACACTGGGCATTGGGGAGAAAGACTGGGTATTGGGGAAACACTGGTTATTGGGGGCCAACACGGGGTATTGGGGACAACACTGGGTATTGGGGAAACACAGGGTATTGGGGAACACTGGGTAATTGGGAAACACTGGGTAATTGGGAAACATTGGGTATTGCGGAAACTCCGGGTACTGGGGAACCTCCGGGTAATTATGAAACTCCGGGCATTGGGGAAACACTGGGTAATGGGGAAACACTGGATAATGGTGAAAACACTGGGTAATGGGGAAATACTGCGTATCGGGGAAACACTCGGTATTGGGCAAACACTGGGTCTTGGGGAAACACTGGGTCTTGGGGAAACACTGTGTCTTGGGGAAACTCTGGGTCTTGGGGAAACACTGGGTCTTGGGGAAACACTGGGCATATGGAAACAGTGGGCCTATGGATACACTGGGCATTGGGGAAACACTTGAGGAAACTCCAGGTATTGATGAAACTCCAAGTATTGGGGAACTACTGGGTATTGGGAAAACACCTTGTAATGGAGAAACACTGGGTATTGGGGAAACAGTGGGTCATGGGGAAACAGTGGGTCATGGGGAAACACTGGGTCACGGGGAAACATTGGACAGTGGGGAAACACTGGGTAATGGGGAAACACTGGGTAATGGGGAAACACTGGGCATTGGGGAAACACTGGGTATCAGGGAAACACTGGGTATCAGGGAAACACTGGGTATTGGGGGAAACACTGGATAGTGGGGAAACACTGGGTATAGGGAAAACACTGGATAGTGGGGAAAACACTGGGTAATGGGGAAAGACTTGTATCGGGGAAACACTGTGTATTCGGGAAACACCGGGTATTGGGGAAACACTGTTTTATGGGGAAACGCTGGGACATGGGGAAACACTGGTTCATGGGGAAACACTGGGTCATGGGGAAACATTGGGTATTTGGGAACACAGAGTAACGGGGACACTTGGTAATGGGGAAACACTGGGTCATGGGGAAACACTGGGTCATGAGGATACACTGGGCCATGGGGAAACACTGGGTCATGGGGAAACATTGCATAGTGGGGAAACACTGGGTAATGGGGAAACACTGGTTAATAGGGAAACACTGGGTATCGGAGAAACACTGGGTCTTGGGGAAACACTGGATCATGAGGAAATACTGGGTTATGGGGATACATTGCATAGTGGGGAAACACTGGGTAATGGGGAAACACTGGGTAAAACTGGGCATTGGGGAGAAAGACTGGGTATTGGGGAAACACTGGTTATTGGGGGACAACACGGGGTATTGGGGACAGCACTGGGTATTGGGGAAACACAGGGTATTGGGGAACACTGGGTAATTGGGAAACACTGGGTAATTGGGAAACATTGGGTATTGCGGAAACTCCGGGTACTGGGGAACCTCCGGGTAATTATGAAACTCCGGGTATTGGGGAAACACTGGGTAATGGTGAAAACACTGGGTAATGGGGAAACACTGCGTATCGGGGAAACACTCGGTATTGGGCAAACACTGGGTCTTGGGGAAACACTGGGCATATGGAAACACTGGGCATATGGAAACACTGGGCCTATGGAAACACTGGGCATTGGGGAAAGACTTGAGGAAACTCCAGGTATTGGGGAACTACTGGGTATTGGGGAAACACCTTGTAATGGGGAAACACTGGGTATTGGGGAAACAGTGGGTCATGGGGACACAGTGGGTCATGGGGAAACACTGGATCATGGGGAAACATTGGACAGTGGGGAAACACTGGGTAATGGGGAAACACTGCGTAATGGGGAAACACTGGGCATTGGGGAAACACTGGGCATTGGGGAAACACTGGGCATTGGGGAAACACTGGGTATCAGGGAAACACTGGGTATTGGGGGGAAACACTGGATAGTGGAGAAACACTGGGTATAGGGGAAACACTGGATAGTGGGGAAACACTTTATAGTGGGAAAACACTGGAAAGACTAGTATCGGGGAAACACTGGGTATTGGGGAAACACCGGGTATTGGGGAAACACTGTTTCATGGGGAAACACTGGGACATGGGGAAACACTGGGTCATGGGGAAACATTGGACAGTGGGGAAACACTATGCATATGGAAACTCTGGGTATCGTGGAAACACTGGGTATCGGGGAAACACTGGGTATTTGGGAACACTGAGTAATGGGGACACTTGGTAATGGGGAAACAGTGGGTAACGGGGGAACACTGGGTATTGGGAAAACACTGGGTATTGGGGAAACACTGGGTAGTGGGGCAAAACACTGGGTAGTGGGGAAACACTGGGTAGTGTGAAAACTCCAGGTAATGGGGAAACACTGGGTAATGGGGAAACATTGGATAGTGGGGAAACACTGGGTACTGGGGAAACCCGGGTACTGGGGAAACTCCGGGTATTGGGGAAACTCCGGGTATTGGGAAACACTAGGTAATGGGTAAACTCCGGGTAATGGGTAAACTCTGGGTAATGGGGAAACACTGGGCATTAGGGGGAAACACTGGGCATTATGGGGAAACACTGGGTATTGGGGAAACACCGGGTATTGGCGAAACACTGGGACATGGGGAAACACTGGGTCATGGGGAAACATTGGACAGTGGGGAAACACTATGCATATGGAAACTCTGGGTATCGGGGAAACACTGGGTGTTGGGGAAACACTGGGTATTTGGGAACATTGAGTAATGGGGACACTTTGTAATGGGGAAACACTGGGTAACGGGGAAACACTGGGTAACGGGGAAACACTGGGTATGGGGGAAACACTGGGTATGGGGGAAATACTGGGTAGTAGGGAAACACTGCCTATTGGCGAATCGCTATGTAATTGGGAAACACTGGATTTTGGGGAAACACTGGGTAATGGAGAAGCTCCGGGTAACGGGTAAACTCGGGGTAATGGGGAAACACTGCGTAATGGGGAAACACTGGGCATTGGAAAAACACTGGGTAATGGGGACACACTGGGCATTGGGGAGAAAGACTGGGTATTGGGGAAACACTGGGTCATTGGGACACAGTGGGTAATTGGGAAACACTGGGTAATTGGGAAACATTGGGTATTGCGGAAACTCCGGGTACTGGGGAACCTCCGGGTAATTATGAAACTCCGGGTATTGGGGAAACACTGGGTAATTGGGAAACACTGGATAATGGTGAAAACACTGGGTAATGGGGAAATACTGCGTATCGGGGAAACACTCGGTATTGGGCAAACACTGGGTCTTGGGGAAACACTGGGCATATGGAAACACTGGGCATATGGAAACACTGGGCCTATGGAAACACTGGGCATTGGGGAAAGAATTGAGGAAACTCCAGGTATTGATGAAACTCCAGGTATTGGGGAACTACTGGGTATTGGGGAAACACCTTGTAATGGGGAAACACTGGGTATTGGGGAAACAGTGGGTCATTGGGACACAGTGGGTCATGGGGAAACACTGGATCATGGGGAAACATTGGACAGTGGGGAAACACTGGGTAATGGGGAAACACTGGGTAATGGGGAAACACTGGGCATTGGGGAAACACTGGGCATTGGGGAAACACTGGGCATTGGGGAAACACTGGGTATCAGGGAAACACTGGGTATTGGGGGGAAACACTGGATAGTGGAGAAACACTGGGTATAGGGGAAACACTGGATAGTGGGGAAACACTGGATAGTGGGAAAACACTGGAAAGACTAGTATCGGGGAAACATTGGGTATTGGGGAAACACCGGGTATTGGGGAAACACTGTTTCATGGGGAAACACTGGGACATGGGGAAACACTGGGTCATGGGGAAACATTGGACAGTGGGGAAACACTATGCATATGGAAACTCTGGGTATCGGGGAAACACTGGGTATCGGGGAAACACTGGGTATTTGGGAACACTGAGTAATGGGGACACTTGGTAATGGGGAAACACTGGGTAACGGGGGAACACTGGGTATTGGGGAAACACTGGGTATTGGGGAAACACTGGGTAGTGGGGCAAAACACTGGGTAGTGGGGAAACACTGGGTAGTGTGAAAACTCCAGGTAATGGGGAAACACTGGGTAATGGGGAAACATTGGATAGTGGGGAAACACTGGGTACTGGGGAAACCCGGGTACTGGGGAAACTCCGGGTATTGGGGAAACTCCGGGTATTGGGAAACACTAGGTAATGGGTAAACTCTGGGTAATGGGTAAACTCTGGGTAATGGGGAAACACTGGGCATTAGGGGGAAACACTGGGCATTAGCGGGAAACACTGGGTATTGGGGAAACACTGGGTCATGGGGAAACACTGGATCATGAGGATACACTGAGTCATTGGGAAACACTGGGTCATGGGGAAACATTGCATAGTGGGGAAACACTGGGTAATGGGGAAACACTGGTTAATAGGGAAACACTGGGTATCGGAGAAACACTGGGTCTTGGGGAAACACTGGATCATGAGGAAACACTGGGTTATGGGGATACATTGCATAGTGGGGAAACACTGGGTAATGGGGAAACACTGGGTAATGGGGAAACATTGGGTATTGGGGAAACACTGGGTCTTGGGGAAACAATGGGTCTTGGGGAAACACTGGGTAATGGGGAAACACTGGGTCTTGGGGAAACGCCAGGTATTGGGGAAACACCGGGTATTGGCAAAACACTGGGACATGGGGAAACACTGGGTCAAGGGGAAACATTGGACAGTGGGGAAACACTATGCATATGGAAACTCTGGGTATCGGGGAAACACTGGGTGTTGGGGAAACACTGGGTATTTGGGAACATTGAGTAATGGGGACACTTTGTAATGGGGAAACACTGGGTAATGGGGAAACACTGGGTAACGGGGAAACACTGGGTATGGGGAAACACTGGGTAGTAGGGAAACACTGCCTATTGGCGAATCGCTATGTAATTGGGAAACACTGGATTTTAGGGAAACACTGGGTAGTGGGGAAACACTGGGTAATGTGGAAGCTCCGGATAACGGGTAAACTCGGAGTAATGGGGGAACACTGAGTAATGGGGAAAACACTGGGTATTGGAAAACACTGGGTAATGGGGAAACACTGGGCATTGGGGAGAAAGACTGGGTATTGGGGAAACACTGGTTATTGGGGGACAACACGGGGTATTGGGGACAACACTGGGTATTGGGGAAACACAGGGTATTGGGGAACACTGGGTAATTGGGAAACACTGGGTAATTGGGAAACATTGGGTATTGCGGAAACTCAGGGTACTGGGGAAACTCCGGGTAATTATGAAACTCCGGGTATTGGGGAAACACTGGGTAATGGGGAAACACTGGATAATGGTGAAAACACTGGGTAATGGGGAAATACTGCGTATCGGGGAAACACTCGGTATTGGGCAAACACTGGGTATTGGGGAAACACTGGGTCTTGGGGAAACACTGTGTCTTGGGGAAACAATGGGTCTTGGGGAAACACTGGGTAATGGGGAAACACTGGGTCTTGGGGAAACGCCAGGTATTGGGGAAACACCGGGTATTGTCAAAACACTGGGACATGGGGAAACACTGGGTCATGGGGAAACATTGGACAGTGGGGAAACACTATGCATATGGAAACTCTGGGTATCGGGGAAACACTGGGTGTTGGGGAAACACTGGGTATTTGGGAACATTGAGTAATGGGGACACTTTGTAATGGGGAAACAATGGGTAATGGGGAAACACTGGGTAACGGGGAAACACTGGGTAACGGGGAAACACTGGGTACGGGGGAAACACTGGGTAGTAGGGAAACACTGCCTATTGGCGAATCGCTATGTAATTGGGAAACACTGGATTTTAGGGAAACACTGGGTAGTGGGGAAACACTGGGTAATGGAGAAGCTCCGCGTAACGGGTAAACTCGGGGTAATGGGGAAACACTGAGTAATGGGGAAAACACTGGGTATTGGGAAAACACTGGGTAATGGGGAAACACTGGGCATTGGGGAGAAAGACTGGGTATTGGGGAAACACTGGGTCTTGGGGAAACACTGGGTCTTGGGGAAACACTGTGTCTTGGGGAAACTCTGGGTCTTGGGGAAACACTGGATCTTGGGGAAACACTGGGCATATGGAAACAGTGGGCCTATGGATACACTGGGCATTGGGGAAACACTTGAGGAAACTCCAGGTATTGATGAAACTCCAAGTATTGGGGAACTACTGGGTATTGGGAAAACACCTTGTAATCGAGAAACACTGGGTATTGGGGAAACAGTGGGTCATGGGGAAACAGTGGGTCATGGGGAAACACTGGGTCATGGGGAAACATTGGACAGTGGGGAAACACTGGGTAATGGGGAAACACTGGGTAATGGGGAAACACTGGGCATTGGGGAAACACTGGGTATCAGGGAAACACTGGGTATCAGGGAAACACTGGGTATTGGGGGAAAACACTGGATAGTGGGGAAACACTGTGTATAGGGAAAACACTGGATAGTGGGGAAAACACTGGGTAATGGGAAAGACTAGTATCAGGGAAACACTGGGTATTGGGGAAACACCGGGTATTGGGGAAACACTGTATTATGGGGAAACGCTGGGACATGGGGAAACACTGGGTCATGGGGAAACATTGGACAGTGGGGAAACACTATGCATATGGAAACTCTGGGCATGGGGGAAACACTGTGTATCGGGGAAACACTGGGTATTTAGGAACACAGAGTAACGGGGACACTTGGTAATGGGGAAACACTGGGTCATGGGGAAACACTGGGTCATGAGGATACACTGGGTCATGGGGAAACACTGGGTCATGGGGAAACATTGCATAGTGGGGAAACACTGGGTAATGGGGAAACACTGGTTAATAGGGAAACACTGGGTATCGGAGAAACACTGGGTCTTGGGGAAACACTGGATCATGAGGAAACACTGGGTTATGGGGATACATTGCCTAGTGGGGAAACACTGGGTAATGGGGAAACACTGGGTAAAACTGGGCATTGGGGAGAAAGACTGGGTATTGGGGAAACACTGGTTATTGGGGGACAACACGGGGTATTGGGGACAACACTGGGTATTGGGGAAACACAGGGTATTGGGGAACACTGGGTAATTGGGAAACACTGGGTAATTGGGAAACATTGGGTATTGCGGAAACTCCGGGTACTGGGGAACCTCCGGGTAATTATGAAACTCCGGGTATTGGGGAAACACTGGGTAATGGGGAAACACTGGATAATGGTGAAACACTGGGTAATGGGGAAATACTGTGTATCGGGGAAACACTCGGTATTGGGCAAACACTGGGTCTTGGGGAAACACTGGGTCTTGGGGAAACACTGGGTCTTGGAGAAACACTGGACATATGGAAGCACTGGGCCTATGGAAACACTGGGCATTGGGGAAACACTTGAGGAAACTCCAGGTATTGATGAAACTCCAGGTATTGGGGAACTACTGGGTATTGGGAAAACACCTTGTAATGGGGAAACACTGGGTATTGGGGAAACAGTGGGTCATGGGGACACAGTGGGTCATGGGGAAACACTGGGTCATGGGGAACATTGGACAGTGGGGAAACACTGGGTAATGGGGAAACACTGGGTAATGGGGAAACACTGGGCATTGGGGAAACACTGGGCATTGGGGAAACACTTGGTATCAGGGAAACACTGGGTACTGGGGGGAAACACTGGATAGTGGAGAAACACTGGGTATAGGGGAAACACTGGATAGTGGGGAAAACACTGGATAATGGGAAACCACTGGTTAATGGGGAAAGACTAGTATCGGGGATACACTGGGTATTGGGGAAACACCGTGTATTGGGGAAACACTGTTTCATGGGGAAACACTGGGACATGGGGAAACACTGGGTCATGGGGAAACATTGGACAGTGGGGAATCACTATGCATATGAAAACTCTGTGTATCGGGGAAACACTGGGTATCGGGGAAACACTGGGTATTTGGGAACACTGAGTAATGGGGACACTTGGTAATGGGGAAACACTGGGTAATGGGGAAACACTGGGTAATGGGGAAACACTGCGTATTGGGGAAACACTGCGTATTGGGGAACACTGGGTATTGGGGAAACACTGGGACATGGGGAAACACTAGGTCATGGGGAAACATTGGACAGTGGGGAAACACTATGCATATGGAAACACTGGGTATCGGGGAAACACTGGGTATTTGGGAACACTGAGTAATGGGGACACTTGGTATTGGGGAAAAACTGGGTAACGGGGAAACACTGGGTAATGGGGAAACACTGTGTATTGGGTAAACACTGGGTTATGGGGAAAGACGAGTATTGGTGAAACACTGGGTATTGGGGAAACACTGGGTAGTGGGGCAAAACACTGGGTAGTGGGGAAGCACTGGGTAGTGTGGAAACTCCAGGTAATGGGGAAACACTGGGTAATGGGGAAACATTGGATAGTGGGGAAACACTGGGTACTGGGGAAACCCGGGTACTGGGGAAACTCCGGGTATTGGGGAAACTCCGGGTATTAGGGAAACACTAGGTAATGGGTAAACTCCGGGTAATGGGTAAACTCTGGGTAATGGGGAAACACTGGGCATTAGGGGGAAACACTGGGCATTAGCGGGAAACACTGGGTATTGGGGAAACACTGGGTTATGGGGAAACACTGGGATATGGGGAAAGACTAGAATCGGGGAAACATTGGACAGTGCGGAAACACTATGCATATGGAAACTCTGGGTATCAGGGAAACACTGGGTATCGGGGAAAAACTGGATAATGGTGAAAACACTGGGTAATGGGGAAATACTGCGTATTGGGGAAACACTGGGTTATGGGGAACGACTAGTATCGGGGAAACACTGGGTCATGGGGAAACACTGGATCATGAGGATACACTGAGTCATTGGGAAACACTGGGTCATGGGGAAACATTGCATAGTGGGGAAACACTGGGTAATGGGGAAACACTGGTTAATAGGGAAACACTGGGTATCGGAGAAACACTGGGTCTTGGGGAAACACTGGATCATGAGGAAACACTGGGTTATGGGGATACATTGCATAGTGGGGAAACACTGGGTAATGGGGAAACACTGGGTAATGGGGAAACATTGGGTATTGGGGAAACACTGGGTCTTGGGGAAACAATGGGTCTTGGGGAAACACTGGGTAATGGGGAAACACTGGGTCTTGGGGAAACGCCAGGTATTGGGGAAACACCGGGTATTGGCAAAACACTGGGACATGGGGAAACACTGGGTCATGGGGAAACATTGGACAGTGGGAAAACACTATGCATATGGAAACTCTGGGTATCGGGGAAACACTGGGTGTTGGGGAAACACTGGGTATTTGGGAACATTGAGTAATGGGGACACTTTGTAATGGGGAAACACTGGGTAATGGGGAAACACTGGGTAACGGGGAAACACTGGGTAACGGGGAAACACTGGGTATGGGGGGAACACTGGGTAGAAGGGAAACACTGCCTATTGGTGAATCGCTATATAATTGGGAAACACTGGATTTTAGGGAAACACTGGGTGGTGGGGAAACACTGGGTAATGGAGAAGCTCCGGGTAACGGGTAAACTCGGGGTAATGCGGAAACACTGAGTAATGGGGAAAACACTGGATATTGGGAAAACACTGGGTAATGGGGAAACACTGGGCATTGGGGAGAAAGACTGGGTATTGGGGAAACACTGGTTATTGGGGGACAACACAGGGTATTGGGGACAACACTGGGTATTGGGGAAACACAGGGTATTGGGGAACACTGGGTAATTGGGAAACATTGGGTATTGCGGAAACTCCGGGTACTGGGGAACCTCCGGGTAATTATGAAACTCCGGGTATTGGGGAAACACTGGGTAATGGGGAAACACTGGATAATGGTGAAAACACTGGGTAATGGGGAAATACTGCGTATCGGGGAAACACTCGGTATTGGGCAAACACTGGGTCTTGGGGAAACACTGGGTCTTGGGGAAACACTGGGTCTCGGGGAAACACTGGGTCTTGGGTAAACACTGGGCATATGGAAACAATGGGCCTATGGATACACTGGGCATTGGGGAAACACTTGAGGAAACTCCAGGTATTGATGAAACTCCAAGTATTGGGGATCTACTGGGTATTGGGAAAACACCTTGTAATGGAGAAACACTGGGTATTGGGGAAACAGTGGGTCATGGGGAAACACTGGGTCATGGGGAAACATTGGACAGTGGGGAAACACTGGGTAATGGGGAAACACTGGGTAATGGGGAAACACTGGGTAATGGGGAAACACTGGGCATTGGGGAAAAACTGGGCATTGGGGAAACACTGGGTATCAGGGAAACACTGGGTATCAGGGAAACACTGGGTATTGGGGGAAAACACTGGATAGTGGGGAAACACTGGGTATAGGGGAAACACTGGATAGTGGGGAAAACACTGGGTAATGGGGAAAGACTAGTATCGGGGAAACACTGGGTATTGGGGAAACACCGGGTATTGGGGAAACACTGTTTTATGGGGAAACACTGGGACATGGGGAAACACTGGGTCATGGGGAAACACTGGGTCATGGGGAAACATTGGACAGTGGGGAAACACTATGCATATGGAAACTCTGGGTATGGGGAAACACTGTGTATCGGGGAAACACTGGGTTTTTGGAACACAGAGTAATGGGGGCACTTGGTAATGGGGAAACACTGGGTCATGGGGAAACACTGGGTCATGAGGATACACTGGGTCATGGGGAAACACTGGGTCGTGGGGAAACATTGCATAGTGGGGCAACACTGGGTAATGAGGAAACACTGGTTAATAGGGAAACACTGGGTATCGGAGAAACACTGGGTCTTGGGGAAACACTGGATCATGAGGAAACACTGGGTTATGGGGATACATTGCATAGTGGGGAAAAACTGGGTAATGGTGAAACACTGGGTAAAACTGGGCATTGGGGAGAAAGACTGGGTATTGCGGAAACACTGGTTATTGGGGGACAACACGGGGTATTGGGGACAGCACTGGGTATTGGGGAAACACAGGGTATTGGGGAACACTGGGTAATTGGGAAACACTGGGTAATTGGGAAACATTGGGTATTGCGGAAACTCCGGGTACTGGGGAACCTCTGGATAATTATGAAACTCCGGGTATTGGGGAAGCACTGGGTAATGGGGAAACACTGGATAATGGTGAAAACACTGGGTAATGGGGAAATACTGCGTATCGGGGAAACACTCGGTATTGGGCAAACACTGGGTCTTGGGGAAACACTGGGTCTTGGGGAAACACTGGGTCTTGGGGAAACACTGGGCATATGGAAACACTGGGCCTATGGATACACTGGGCATTGGGGAAACACTTGAGGAAACTCCAGGTATTGATGAAACTCCAGGTATTGGGGAACTACTGGGTATTGGGGAAACACCGTGTAATAGTGAAACACTGGGTATTGGGGAAACAGTGGGTCATGGGGACACAGTGGGTCATGGGGTAACACTGGGTCATGGGGAAACATTGGACAGTGGGGAAACACTGGGTAATGGGAAAACACTGGGTAATGGGGAAACACTGGGCATTGGGGAAACACTGGGCATTGGGGAAACACTGGGCATTGGGGAAACACTGGGTATCAGGGAAACACTGGGTATTGGGGGAAAACACTGGATAGTGGGGAAACACTGGGTATAGGGGAAACACTGGATAGTGGGGAAAACACTGGATAGTGGGAAACCACTGGGTAATGGGGAAAGACTGGTATCGGGGCACACTGGGTATTGGGGAAACACCGGGTATTGGGGAAACACTGTTTCATGGGGAAACACTGGGACATGGGGAAATACTGGGTCATGGGGAAACATTGGACAGTGGGGAAACACTATGCATATGGAAACTCTGGGTATCAGGGAAGCACTGGGTATCGGGGAAACACTGGGTATTTGGGAACACTGAGTAATGGGGACACTTGGTAATGGGGAAACACTGGGTAACGGGGGGACATTGGGTATTGGGGAAAACACTGGGTAGTGGGGCAAAACACTGGGTAGTGGGGAAACACTGCCTATTGGCGAATCACTATGTAATTGGGAAACACTGGATTTTGGGGAAACACTGGGTAGTGGGGAAACACTGGGTAGTGTGGAAACTCCAGGTAATGGGGAAACACTGGCTAATGGGGAAACATTGGATAGCGGGGAAACACTGGGTACTGGGGAAACACCGGGTACTGGGAAACTCCGGGTATTGGGGAAACTCCGGGTATTGGGGAAACACTAGGTAATGGGTAAACTCCGGGTAATGGGTAAACTCTGGGTAATGGGGAAACACTGAGTAAAATGGAAAACACTGGGTATTGGGAAAACACTGGGTAATGGGGAAACATTGGGCATTAGGGGGAACACTGGGCATTAGGGGGAAACACTGGGTATTGGGGAAACACTGGGTTATGGGGAAACACTGGGATATGGGGAAAGACAAGAATCGGGGAAACATTGGACAGTGGGGAAACACTATGCATATGGAAACTCTGGGTATCAGGGAAACACTGGGTATCGGGGAAACACTGGATAATGGTGAAAACACTGGGTAATGGGGAAATACTGCGTATCGGGGAAACACTCGGTATTGGGCAAACACTGGGTCTTGGGGAAACACTGGGTCTTGGGGAAACACTGGGCATATGTAAACAGTGGGCCTATGGATACACTGGGCATTGGGGAAACACTTGAGGAAACTCCAGGTATTGATGAAACTCCAAGTATTGGGCAACTACTGGGTATTGGGAAAAAACCTTGTAATGGAGAAACACTGGGTATTGGGGAAACAGTGGGTCATGGGAAAAGAGTGGGTCATGGGGAAACACTGGGTCATGGGGAAACATTGGACAGTGGGGAAACACTATGCATATGGAAACTCTGGGTATCGGGGAAACACTGGGTGTTGGGGAAACACTGGGTATTTGGGAACATTGAGTAATGGGGACACTTTGTAATGGGGAAACACTGGGTAATGGGGAAACACTGGGTAACGGGGAAACACTGGGTATGGGGAAACACTGGGTAGTAGGGAAACACTGCCTATTGGCGAATCGCTATGTAATTGGGAAACACTGGATTTTAGGGAAACACTGGGTCGTGGGGAAACACTGGGTAATGGAGAAGCTCCGCGTAACGGGTAAACTCGGGGTAATGGGGAAACACTGAGTAATGGGGAAAACACTGGATAATGGTGAAAACACTGGGTAATGGGGAAATACTGCGTATCGGGGAAACACTCGGTATTGGGGAAACACTGGGTCTTGGGGAAACACTGGGTCTTGGGGAAACACTGTGTCTTGGGGAAACTCTGGGTCTTGGGGAAACACTGGGTCTTGGGGAAACACTGGGCATATGGAAACAGTGGGCCTATGGATACACTGGGCATTGGGGAAACACTTGAGGAAACTCCAGGTATTGATGAAACTCCAAGTATTGGGGAACTACTGGGTATTGGGAAAACACCTTGTAATCGAGAAACACTGGGTATTGGGGAAACAGTGGGTCATGGGGAAACAGTGGGTCATGGGGAAACACTGTGTCATGGGGAAACATTGGACAGTGGGGAAACACTGGGTAATGGGGAAACACTGGGTAATGGGGAAACACTGGGCATTGGGGAAACACTGGGTATCAGGGAAACACTGGGTATCAGGGAAACACTGGGTATTGGGGGAAAACACTGGATAGTGGGGAAACACTGGGTATAGGGAAAACACTGGATAGTGGGGAAAACACTGGGTAATGGGAAAGACTAGTATCGGGGAAACACTGGGTATTGGGGAAACACCGGGTATTGGGGAAACACCGGGTATTGGGGAAACACTGTTTTATGGGGAAACGCTGGGACATGGGGAAACACTGGTTCATGGGGAAACACTGGGTCATGGGGAAACATTGGACAGTGGGGAAACACTATGCATATGGAAACTCTGGGCATGGGGGAAACACTGTGTATCGGGGAAACACTGGGTATTTTGGAACACAGAGTAACGGGGACACTTGGTAATGGGGAAACACTGGGTCATGGGGAAACACTGGGTCATGGGGAAACACTGGGTCATGAGGATACACTGGGTCATGGGGAAACATTGCATAGTGGGGAAACACTGGGTAATGGGGAAACACTGGTTAATAGGGAAACACTGGGTATCGGAGAAACACTGGGTCTTGGGGAAACACTGGATCATGAGGAAACACTGGGTTATGGGGATACATTGCATAGTGGGGAAACACTGGGTAATGGGGAAACACTGGGTAAAACTGGGCATTGGGGAGAAAGACTGGGTATTGGGGAAACACTGGTTATTGGGGGACAACACGGGGTATTGGGGACAACACTGGGTATTGGGGAAACACAGGGTATTGGGGAACACTGGGTAATTGGGAAACACTGGGTAATTGGGAAACATTGGGTATTGCGGAAACTCCGGGTACTGGGGAACCTCCGGGTAATTATGAAACTCCGGGTATTGGGGAAAAACTGGGTAATGGGGAAACACTGGATAATGGTGAAACACTGGGTAATGGGGAAATACTGCGTATCGGGGAAACACTCGGTATTGGGCAAACACTGGGTCTTGGGGAAACACTGGGTCTTGGGGAAACACTGGGTCTTGGAGAAACACTGGACATATGGAAGCACTGGGCCTATGGAAACACTGGGCATTGGGGAAACACTTGAGGAAACTCCAGGTATTGATGAAACTCCAGGTATTGGGGAACTACTGGGTATTGGGGAAACACCTTGTAATGGGGAAACACTGGGTATTGGGGAAACAGTGGGTCATGGGGACACAGTGGGTCATGGGGAAACACTGGGTCATGGGGAACATTGGACAGTGGGGAAACACTGGGTAATGGGGAAACACTGGGTAATGGGGAAACACTGGGCATTGGGGAAACACTGGGCATTGGGGAAATACTTGGTATCAGGGAAACACTGGGTACTGAGGGGAAACACTGGATAGTGGAGAAACACTGGGTATAGGGGAAACACTGGATAGTGGGGAAAACACTGGATAATGGGAAACCACTGGGTAATGGGGAAAGACTAGTATCGGGGATACACTGGGTATTGGGGAAACACCGTGTATTGGGGAAACACTGTTTCATGGGGAAACACTGGGACATGGGGAAACACTGGGTCATGGGGAAACATTGGACAGTGGGGAATCACTATGCATATGGAAACTCTGTGTATCGGGGAAACACTGGGTATCGGGGAAACACTGGGTATTTGGGAACACTGAGTAATGGGGACACTTGGTAATGGGGAAACACTGGGTAATGGGGAAACACTGGGTAATGGGGAAACACTGCGTATTGGGGAAACACTGCGTATTGGGGAACACTGGGTATTGGGGAAACACTGGGACATGGGGAAACACTAGGTCATGGGGAAACATTGGACAGTGGGGAAACACTATGCATATGGAAACTCTGGGTATCGGGGAAACACTGGGTATCGGGGAAACACTGGGTATTTGGGAACACTGATTAATGGGGACACTTGGTAATGGGGAAACACTGGGTAACGGGGGAACACTGGGTATTGTGGAAACACTGGGTATTGGGGAAAACACTGGGTAGTGGGGCAAAACACTGGGTAGTGGGGAAACACTGCCTATTGGCGAATCACGATGTAATTGGAAAACACTGGATTTTGGGGAAACACTGGGTAGTGGGGAAACACTGGGTAGTGTGGAAACTCCAGGTAATGGGGAAACACTGGGTAATGGGGAAACATTGGATAGTGGGGAAACACTGGGTACTGGGGAAACACCGGGTACTGGGGAAACTCCGGGTATTGGGGAAACTCCGGGTATTGGGGAAACACTAGGTAATGGGTAAACTCCGGGTAATGGGTAAACTCTGGGTAATGGGGAAACACTGAGTAAAATGGAAAACACTGGGTATTGGGAAAACACTGGGTAATGGGGAAACACTGGGCATTAGAGGGAAACACTGGGCATTAGGGAGAAACACTGGGTATTGGGGAAACATTGGGTTATGGGGAAACATTGGGATATGGGGAAAGACTAGAATCGGGGAAACATTGGACAGTGGGGAAACACTATGCATATGGAAACTCTGGGTATCAGGGAAACACTGGGTATCGGGGAAACACTGGATAATGGTGAAAACACTGGGTAATGGGGAAATACTGCGTATCGGGGAAACACTCGGTATTGGGCAAACACTGGGTCTTGGGGAAACACTGGGTATTGGGGAAACACTGGGTTATGGGGAAACACTGGGTTATGGGGAAACACTGGGTAATGGGGAAACACTGGGCACTGGGGAAACACTGGGCATTGGGGAAACACTGGGTATCAGGGAAACAGTGGGTATTGGGGGAAAACACTGGATAGTGGGGAACACTGGATAGTGGGAAAACACTGCGTATCAGGGAAACACTCGGTATTGGGCAAATACTGGGTCTTGGGGAAACAATTCGCATTGAGGAAACTCCAGGTATTGGTAAAACTCCAGGTATTGGGGAACTACTGGGTATTGGGGAAACAGCTTGTAATGGGGAAACACTGGGTATTCGGGAAACGGTGGGTCATGGGGAAACACTGGGTCATGGAGAAACACTTGGTCATGGGGAAACACTGGGTCATGGGGAAACACTGGACAGTGGGGATACACTGGGCATTGAGGAAACACTGGGTGTCGGGGGGAAACACTTGATAGTGGGGAAACACTGGGTATTGGGGAAACACTGGGTATTGGGGAACACTGGATAGTGGGGAAACACTGGGTAATGGGGAAACACTGGGTAATGGGGAAACACTGTGTATTCGGGAAACACTGGGTTATGGGGAAAGACTAGTATCGGGGAAACACTGGGTATTGGGGAAACACTGGGTATTGGGGAAACACTGGGTCATGGGGAAACACTGGGTCATGAGGATACACTGAGTCATTGGGAAACACTGGGTCATGGGGAAACATTGCATAGTGGGGAAACATTGGGTAATGGGGAAACAATGGGTTTTGGGGAAACACTGGGTAATGGGGAAACACTGGGTCTTGGGGAAACGCCAGGTATTGGGGAAACACCGGGTATTGGCAAAACACTGGGACATGGGGAAACACTGGGTCATGGGGAAACATTGGACAGTGGGAAAACACTATGCATATGGAAACTCTGGGTATCGGGGAAACACTGGGTGTTGGGGAAACACTGGGTATTTGGGAACATTGAGTAATGGGGACACTTTGTAATGGGGAAACACTGGGTAATGGGGAAACACTGGGTAACGGGGAAACACTGGGTAACGGGGAAACACTGGGTATGGGGGGAACACTGGGTAGTAGGGAAACACTGCCTATTGGTGAATCGCTATATAATTGGGAAACACTGGATTTTAGGGAAACACTGGGTAGTGGGGAAACACTGGGTAATGGAGAAGCTCCGGGTAACGGGTAAACTCGGGGTAATGCGGAAACACTGAGTAATGGGGAAAACACTGGGTATTGGGAAAACACTGGGTAATGGGGAAACACTGGGCATTGGGGAGAAAGACTGGGTATTGGGGAAACACTGGTTATTGGGGGACAACACAGGGTATTGGGGACAACACTGGGTATTGGGGAAACACAGGGTATTGGGGAACACTGGGTAATTGGGAAACATTGGGTATTGCGGAAACACCGGGTACTGGGGAACCTCCGGGTAATTATGAAACTCCGGGTATTGGGGAAACACTGGGTAATGGGGAAACACTGGATAATGGTGAAAACACTGGGTAATGGGGAAATACTGCGTATCGGGGAAACACTCGGTATTGGGCAAACACTGGGTCTTGGGGAAACACTGGGTCTTGGGGAAACACTGGGTCTCGGGGAAACACTGGGTCTTGGGGAAACACTGGGCATATGGAAACAGTGGGCCTATGGATACACTGGGCATTGGGGAAACACTTGAGGAAACTCCAGGTATTGATGAAACTCCAAGTATTGGGGATCTACTGGGTATTGGGAAAACACCTTGTAATGGAGAAACACTGGGTATTGGGGAAACAGTGGGTCATGGGGAAACAGTGGGTCATGGGGAAACACTGGGTCATGGGGAAACATTGGACAGTGGGGAAACACTGGGTAATGGGGAAACACTGGGTAATGGGGAAACACTGGGTAATGGGGAAACACTGGGCATTGGGGAAAAACTGGGCATTGGGGAAACACTGGGTATCAGGGAAACACTGGGTATCAGGGAAACACTGGGTATTGGGGGAAAACACTGGATAGTGGGGAAACACTGGGTATAGGGGAAACACTGGCTAGTGGGGAAAACACTGGGTAATGGGGAAAGACTAGTATCGGGGAAACACTGGGTATTGGGGAAACACCGGGTATTGGGGAAACACTGTTTTATGGGGAAACACTGGGACATGGGGAAACACTGGGTCATGGGGAAACACTGGGTCATGGGGAAACATTGGACAGTGGGGAAACACTATGCATATGGAAACTCTGGGTATGGGGAAACACTGTGTATCGGGGAAACACTGGGTTTTTGGAACACAGAGTAATGGGGGCACTTGGTAATGGGGAAACACTGGGTCATGGGGAAACACTGGGTCATGAGGATACACTGGGTCATGGGGAAACACTGGGTCGTGGGGAAACATTGCATAGTGGGGCAACACTGGGTAATGAGGAAACACTGGTTAATAGGGAAACACTGGGTATCGGAGAAACACTGGGTCTTGGGGAAACACTGGATCATGAGGAAACACTGGGTTATGGGGATACATTGCATAGTGGGGAAACACTGGGTAATGGGGAAACACTGGGTAAAACTGGGCATTGGGGAGAAAGACTGGGTATTGTGGAAACACTGGTTATTGGGGGACAACACGGGGTATTGGGGACAACACTGGGTATTGGGGAAACACAGGGTATTGGGGAACACTGGGTAATTGGGAAACACTGGGTAATTGGGAAACATTGGGTATTGCGGAAACTCCGGGTACTGGGGAACCTCTGGATAATTATGAAACTCCGGGTATTGGGGAAGCACTGGGTAATGGGGAAACACTGGATAATGGTGAAAACACTGGGTAATGGGGAAATACTGCGTATCGGGGAAACACTCGGTATTGGGCAAACACTGGGTCTTGGGGAAACACTGGGTCTTGGGGAAACACTGGGTCTTGGGGAAACACTGGGCATATGGAAACACTGGGCCTATGGATACACTGGGCATTGGGGAAACACTTGAGGAAACTCCAGGTATTGATGAAACTCCAGGTATTGGGGAACTACTGGGTATTGGGGAAACACCGTGTAATAGTGAAACACTGGGTATTGGGGAAACAGTGGGTCATGGGGACACAGTGGGTCATGGGGAAACACTGGGTCATGGGGAAACATTGGACAGTGGGGAAACACTGGGTAATGGGAAAACACTGGGTAATGGGGAAACACTGGGCATTGGGGAAACACTGGGCATTGGGGAAACACTGGGCATTGGGGAAACACTGGGTATCAGGGAAACACTGGGTATTGGGGGAAAACACTGGATAGTGGGGAAACACTGGGTATAGGGGAAACACTGGATAGTGGGGAAAACACTGGATAGTGGGAAACCACTGGGTAATGGGGAAAGACTGGTATCGGGGCACACTGGGTATTGGGGAAACACCGGGTATTGGGGAAACACTGTTTCATGGGGAAACACTGGGACATGGGGAAATACTGGGTCATGGGGAAACATTGGACAGTGGGGAAACACTATGCATATGGAAACTCTGGGTATCAGGGAAACACTGGGTATCGGGGAAACACTGGGTATTTGGGAACACTGAGTAATGGGGACACTTGGTAATGGGGAAACACTGGGTAACGGGGGAACATTGGGTATTGGGGAAAACACTGGGTAGTGGGGCAAAACACTGGGTAGTGGGGAAACACTGCCTATTGGCGAATCACTATGTAATTGGGAAACACTGGATTTTGGGGAAACACTGGGTAGTGGGGAAACACTGGGTAGTGTGGAAACTCCAGGTAATGGGGAAACACTGGGTAATGGGGAAACATTGGATAGCGGGGAAACACTGGGTACTGGGGAAACACCGGGTACTGGGAAACTCCGGGTATTGGGGAAACTCCGGGTATTGGGGAAACACTAGGTAATGGGTAAACTCCGGGTAATGGGTAAACTCTGGGTAATGGGGAAACACTGAGTAAAATGGAAAACACTGGGTATTGGGAAAACACTGGGTAATGGGGAAACATTGGGCATTAGGGGGAACACTGGGCATTAGGGGGAAACACTGGGTATTGGGGAAACACTGGGTTATGGGGAAACACTGGGATATGGGGAAAGACAAGAATCGGGGAAACATTGGACAGTGGGGAAACACTATGCATATGGAAACTCTGGGTATCAGGGAAACACTGGGTATCGGGGAAACACTGGATAATGGTGAAAACACTGGGTAATGGGGAAATACTGCGTATCGGGGAAACACTCGGTATTGGGCAAACACTGGGTCTTGGGGAAACACTGGGTCTTGGGGAAACACTGGGCATATGTAAACAGTGGGCCTATGGATACACTGGGCATTGGGGAAACACTTGAGGAAACTCCAGGTATTGATGAAACTCCAAGTATTGGGCAACTACTGGGTATTGGGAAAAAACCTTGTAATGGAGAAACACTGGGTATTGGGGAAACAGTGGGTCATGGGAAAACAGTGGGTCATGGGGAAACACTGGGTCATGGGGAAACATTGGACAGTGGGGAAACACTGGGTAATGGGGAAACACTGGGCATTGGGGAAAAACTGGGCATTGGGGAAACACTGGGTATGAGGGAAACACTGGGTATCAGGGAAACACTGGATAATGGTGAAAACACTGGGTAATGGGGAAATACTGCGTATCGGGGAAACACTCGGTATTGGGCAAACACTGGGTACTGGGGAAACACCGGGTACTGGGAAACTCCGGGTATTGGGGAAACTCCGGGTATTGGGGAAACACTAGGTAATGGGTAAACTCCGGGTAATGGGTAAACTCTGGGTAATGGGGAAACACTGAGTAAAATGGAAAACACTGGGTATTGGGTAAACACTGGGTAATGGGGAAACATTGGGCATTAGGGGAACACTGGGCATTAGGGGGAAACACTGGGTATTGGGGAAACACTGGGTTATGGGGAAACACTGGGATATGGGGAAAGACAAGAATCGGGGAAACATTGGACAGTGGGGAAACACTATGCATATGGAAACTCTGGGTATCAGGGAAACACTGGGTATCGGGGAAACACTGGATAATGGTGAAAACACTGGGTAATGGGGAAATACTGCGTATCGGGGAAACACTCGGTATTGGGCAAACACTGGGTCTTGGGGAAACACTGGGTCTTGGGGAAACACTGGGCATATGTAAACAGTGGGCCTATGGATACACTGGGCATTGGGGAAACACTTGAGGAAACTCCAGGTATTGATGAAACTCCAAGTATTGGGCAACTACTGGGTATTGGGAAAAAACCTTGTAATGGAGAAACACTGGGTATTGGGGAAACAGTGGGTCATGGGAAAAGAGTGGGTCATGGGGAAACACTGGGTCATGGGGAAACATTGGACAGTGGGGAAACACTGGGTAATGGGGAAACACTTGGCATTGGGGAAAAACTGGGCATTGGGGAAACACTGGGTATCAGGGAAACACTGGGTATCAGGGAAACACTGGATAATGGTGAAAACACTGGGTAATGGGGAAATACTGCGTATCGGGGAAACACTCGGTATTGGGCAAACACTGGGTCTTGGGGAAACACTGGGTCTTGGGGAAACACTGGGTCTTGGGGAAACACTGGGCATATGGAAACACTGGGCCTATGGATACACTGGGCATTGGGGAAACACTTGAGGAAACTCCAGGTATTGATGAAACTCCAGGTATTGGGGAACTACTGGGTATTGGGGAAACACCGTGTAATAGTGAAACACTGGGTATTGGGGAAACAGTGGGTCATGGGGACACAGTGGGTCATGGGGAAACACTGGGTCATGGGGAAACATTGGACAGTGGGGAAACACTGGGTAATGGGAAAACACTGGGTAATGGGGAAACACTGGGCATTGGGGAAACACTGGGCATTGGGGAAACACTGGGCATTGGGGAAACACTGGGTATCAGGGAAACACTGGGTATTGGGGGAAACACTGGATAGTGGGGAAACACTGGGTATAGGGGAAACACTGGATAGTGGGGAAAACACTGGATAGTGGGAAACCACTGGGTAATGGGGAAAGACTGGTATCGGGGCACACTGGGTATTGGGGAAACACCGGGTATTGGGGAAACACTGTTTCATGGGGAAACACTGGGACATGGGGAAATACTGGGTCATGGGGAAACATTGGACAGTGGGGAAACACTATGCATATGGAAACTCTGGGTATCAGGGAAACACTGGGTATCGGGGAAACACTGGGTATTTGGGAACACTGAGTAATGGGGACACTTGGTAATGGGGAAACACTGGGTAACGGGGGGACATTGGGTATTGGGGAAAACACTGGGTAGTGGGGCAAAACACTGGGTAGTGGGGAAACACTGCCTATTGGCGAATCACTATGTAATTGGGAAACACTGGATTTTGGGGAAACACTGGGTAGTGGGGAAACACTGGGTAGTGTGGAAACTCCAGGTAATGGGGAAACACTGGGTAATGGGGAAACATTGGATAGCGGGGAAACACTGGGTACTGGGGAAACACCGGGTACTGGGAAACTCCGGGTATTGGGGAAACTCCGGGTATTGGGGAAACACTAGGTAATGGGTAAACTCCGGGTAATGGGTAAACTCTGGGTAATGGGGAAACACTGAGTAAAATGGAAAACACTGGGTATTGGGAAACACTGGGTAATGGGGAAACATTGGGCATTAGGGGGAACACTGGGCATTAGGGGGAAACACTGGGTATTGGGGAAACACTGGGTTATGGGGAAACACTGGGATATGGGGAAAGACAAGAATCGGGGAAACATTGGACAGTGGGGAAACACTATGCATATGGAAACTCTGGGTATCAGGGAAACACTGGGTATCGGGGAAACACTGGATAATGGTGAAAACACTGGGTAATGGGGAAATACTGTGTATCGGGGAAACACTCGGTATTGGGCAAACACTGGGTCTTGGGGAAACACTGGGTCTTGGGGAAACACTGGGTCTCGGGGAAACACTGGGTCTTGGGGAAACACTGGGCATATGGAAACAGTGGGCCTATGGATACACTGGGCATTGGGGAAACACTTGAGGAAACTCCAGGTATTGATGAAACTCCAAGTATTGGGGATCTACTGGGTATTGGGAAAACACCTTGTAATGGAGAAACACTGGGTATTGGGGAAACAGTGGGTCATGGGGAAACAGTGGGTCATGGGGAAACACTGGGTCATGGGGAAACATTGGACAGTGGGGAAACACTGGGTAATGGGGAAACACTGGGTAATGGGGAAACACTGGGTAATGGGGAAACACTGGGCATTGGGGAAAAACTGGGCATTGGGGAAACACTGGGTATCAGGGAAACACTGGGTATCAGGGAAACACTGGGTATTGGGGGAAAACACTGGATAGTGGGGAAACACTGGGTATAGGGGAAACACTGGATAGTGGGGAAAACACTGGGTAATGGGGAAAGACTAGTATCGGGGAAACACTGGGTATTGGGGAAACACCGGGTATTGGGGAAACACTGTTTTATGGGGAAACACTGGGACATGGGGAAACACTGGGTCATGGGGAAACACTGGGTCATGGGGAAACATTGGACAGTGGGGAAACACTATGCATATGGAAACTCTGGGTATGGGGAAACACTGTGTATCGGGGAAACACTGGGTTTTTGGAACACAGAGTAATGGGGGCACTTGGTAATGGGGAAACACTGGGTCATGGGGAAACACTGGGTCATGAGGATACACTGGGTCATGGGGAAACACTGGGTCGTGGGGAAACATTGCATAGTGGGGCAACACTGGGTAATGAGGAAACACTGGTTAATAGGGAAACACTGGGTATCGGAGAAACACTGGGTCTTGGGGAAACACTGGATCATGAGGAAACACTGGGTTATGGGGATACATTGCATAGTGGGGAAACACTGGGTAATGGGGAAACACTGGGTAATGGGGAAACACTGGGCATTGGGGAAAAACTGGGCATTGGGGAAACACTGGGTATCAGGGAAACACTGGGTATCAGGGAAACACTGGGTATCAGGGAAATACTGGGTATTGGGGGAAAACACTGGATAGTGGGGAAACACTGGGTATAGGGGAAACACTGGGTAGTGGGGAAAACACTGGGTAATGGGTAAAGACTTGTATCGGGGAAACACTGGGTATTGGGGAAACACCGGGTATTGGGGAAACACTGTTTCATGGGGAAACACTGGGACATGGGGAAACACTGGGTCATGGGGAAACATTGGACAGTGGGGAAACACTATGCATATGGAAACTCTGGGTATCGGGGAAACACTGGTTATCGGGGAAACACTGGGTATTTGGGAACACTGAGTAATGGGGACACTTGGTAATGGGGAAACACTGCGTAACGGGGGAACACTGGGTATTGGGGAAACACTGGGTATTGGGGAAACCACTGGGTAGTGGGGCAAAACACTGGGTAGTGGGGAAACACTGCCTATTGGTGAATCACTATGTAATTGGGAAACACTGGATTTTGGGGAAACACTGGGTAGTGGGGAAACACTGGGTAGTGGGGAAACTCCGGGTAATGGGGAAACACTGGGTAATGGGGAAACATTGGATAGTGGGGAAACACTGGGTACTGGGGAAACTCCGGGTATTGGGGAAATTCCGGGTATTGGGGAAACTCCAGGTATTGGGGAAAAACTAGGTAATGGGTAAACTCCGGGTAATGGGTAAACTCCAGGTAATGGGGAAACACTGAGTAAAATGGAAAACACTGGGTATTGGGAAAACACTGGGTAATGGGGAAACACTGGGCATTAGGGGGAAACACTGGGTATTGGGGAAACGCTGGTTATTGGGGAAACACTGGGTTATGGGGAAACACTGGCTTATGGGGAAACACTAGAATCGGGGAAACATTGGACAGTGGGGAAACACTATGCATATGGAAACTCTGGGTATCGGGGAAACACTGGGTATCGGGGAAACACTGGGTATTTGGGAACACTGAGTAATGGGGACACTCCGGGTAATGGGGAAACTCCGGGTAATGGGTGCAACTCCGGGTAATGGGGAAACATCCGGGTAGAAACATAGAAACATAGAAAATAGGTGCAGGAGTAGGCCATTCGGCCCTTCTAGACTGCACCGCCATTCAATGAGTTCATGGCTGAACATGTTACTTCAGTACCCCATTCCTGCTTTCTCGCCATACCCCTTGATCCCCCTAGTAGTAAGGACCTCATCTAACTCCTTTTTGAATATATTTAGTGAATTGGCCTCAACAACTTTCTGTGGTAGAGAATTCCACAGGTTCACCACTCTCTGGGTGAAGAAGTTCCTCCGCATCTCGGTCCTAAATGGCTTACCCCTTATCCTTAGACTGTGACCTCTGGTTCTGGACTTCCCCAACATTGGGAACATTCTTCCTGCATCTAACCTGTCTAACCCCGTCAGAATTTTAAATGTTTCTATGAGGTCCCCTCTCATTCTTCTGAACTCCAGTGAATACAAGCCCAGTTGATCCAGTCTTTCTTGATAGGTCAGTACCGCCATCCCGGGAATCAGTCTGGTGAACCTTCGCTGCACTCCCTCAATAGCAAGAATGTCCTTCCTCACGTTAGGAGACCAAAACTGTACACAATACTCCAGGTGTGGCCTCACCAATGCCCTGTACAACTGTAGCAACACCTCCCTGCCCCTGGACTCAAATCCCCTTGCTATGAAGGCCAACATGCCATTTGCTTTCTTAACCGCCTGCTGCACCTGCATGCCAACCTTCAATGACTGATGTACCATGACACCCAGGTCTCTTTGCACCTCCCCTTTTCCTAATCTGTCACCATTCAGATAATAGTCTGTCTCTCTGTTTTTACCACCAAAGTGGATAACCTCACATTTATCCACATTATACTTCATCTGCCATGCATTTGCCCACTCACCTAACCTATCCAAGTCGCTCTGCAGCCTCACAGCATCCTCCTCGCAGCTCAAACTGCCACCCAACTTAGTGTCATCCGCAAATTTGGAGATACTACATTTAATCCCCTCATCTAAATCATTAATGTACAGTGTAAACATCTGGGGCCCCAGCACAGAACCTTGCGGTACCCCACTAGTCACTGCCTGCCATTCTGAAAAGTACCCATTTACTCCTACTCTTTGCTTCCTGTCTGACAACCAGTTCTCAATCCACGTCAGCACACTACCCCCAATCCCATGTGCATTAACTTTGCACATCAATCTCTTGTGTGGGACCTTGTCGAACGCCTTCTGAAAGTCCAAATATACCACATCAACTGGTTCTCCCTTGTCCACTCTACTGGAAACATCCTCAAAAAATTCCAGAAGATTTGTCAAGCATGATTTCCCTTTCACAAATCCATGCTGACTTGGACCTATCATGTCACCTCTTTCCAAATGCACTGCTATGACATCCTTAATAATTGATTCCATCATTTTACCCACTACCGATGGGGTACTGGGGAAACTCCGGGTATTGGGGAAACACTGGGTAATGGAGAAACTCCGGGTAATGGGTAAACTCCGGGTAATTCAGAAACACTAAGTAATGGGGGAAACACTGGGTATTGGGAAAACACTGGGTAATGGGGAAACACTGGGCATTTGGGAAACACTGGGTATTGGGGAAACACTGGGTATTGGGGAAACACTGGGTATTGGGGAAAACTCCGGGTACTGTGAAAACTCCGGGTACTGGGGAATCTCCGGGTACGGGGGAAACTCCGGGTAATTATGAAACTCCGGGTATTGGGGAAACTCCGGGTATTGGGGAAACTCCGGGTATTGGGGAAATTCTGGGTATTGGGGAAACACTGGGTATTGGGGACACTCCGGGTAATGGGGAAACTCTGGATAATGGGGAAACTTCGGGTAATGGGGAAACACTGGGTATTGGGGAAACACTGGGTAATGGGGAAACGCTGGGTAATGGGGAAACACTGGGTTATGGGGAAGGACTCGTATTGGGGAAACACTGGGTATTGGGGAAACACTGGGTATTGGGGAAACATTGGATAGTGGGGAAATATTGGATAGTGGAGAAACACTGGATAATTGTGAAAACACTGGGTAATGGGGAACACTGCGTAACGGGGAAACACTCGGTATTGGGCAAACACTGGGTCTTGGGGAAACACTGGGCATATGGTAACACTGGGCATATGGAAACACTGGGCATTGGGGAAACACTGGGCATTGGGGAAACACTTCGCATTGGGGAAACTCCAGGTATTGGTGAAACTCCAGGTATTGGGGAACGACTGATTATTGGGGAAACACCTTGCAATGGGGAAACACTGGGTATTGGAGAAACAGTGGGTCATGGGGAAACACTGGGTCATGGGGAAACACTGGGTCATGGGGAACCATTGGACAGTGGGGAAACACTGGGTAATGGGGACAACACTGGGTAATGGGGAACACTGGGTATTGGGCAAACACTGGGCATTGGGGGAAAAGTGGGCATATGGAAACATTGGGCATTGGGGAAACACTGGATAGTGGGGAAACACTGGGTAATGGGGAAACACTGGGCATTGGGGAAACAATGGATTTTGGGGAAACACTGAGTAATGGGGAAACACCGGATATTGCGGAAAACACTGGATATTGCGGAAAACATTTGGGATTGGGGAAACATTGGGTCATGTGGAAAAACTGGGTTATGGGGAAATACTGGGTAATGGGGAAACACTGGATGTTGGGGAAAGACTGGTTATTGGGGGAAACACTGGGTATTGGGGGAAACACTTGGTATTGGGGGGAAACAGAGTGTTGGGGAAACTCCAGGTATTGGGGAAACTCCAGGTATTGGGGAAACAACGAAAATTGGGGAAACAACGGGAATTGCGGAAACAATGGGAATTGGGGAAACAACTGGAATTGGGGAAACAACGGGAATTGGGGAAAGACTAGTATTGGGGAAACAGTGGGTCATGGTGGAAACACTGGGTCATGGGGAAACACTGGGTCATGAGGAAACACTGGGTTATGGGGATACACTGGGTATCGGAGAAACACTGGGTCTTGGGGAAACACTGGGTCTTGGGGAAACACTGGGTTATGGTGATACATTGCATAGTGGGGAAACACTGGGTAATGGAGAAACACTGGGACATGGGGAAACACTGGGTCATGGGGAAACATTGGACAGTGGGTAATGGGGAAACACTGGGTAATGGGGAAACACTGGGTATCGGAGAAACACTGGGTCAAGAGGAAACACTGGGTTATGGGGATACATTGCATAGTGGGGAAACACTGGGTAATGGGGAAACACCGGGTATTGGGGAAATACAGGGTATTGGGGAAACATTGGACAGTGGGGAAACACTATGCATATGGAAACTCTGGGTATCGGGGAAACACTGGGTATCGGGGAAACACTGGGTATTTGGGAACACTGAGTACCGGGGAAACACGGGGTATTGGGGAAACACTGGGTATTGGGGGAAACACTGGGTCATGGGGAAACATTGCATAGTGGGGAAACACTGGGTAATGGGGAAACACTGGGTTATGGGGAAACACTGGGTCATGAGGATACACTGGGTTATGGGGATACACTGGGTCATGGGGAAACACTGAGTCATGGGGAAACACTGCATATTGGGGAAACACTGTGTATTGGGGAAACACCGGGTATTGGGGAAACACCGGGTATTGGGGAAACACCGGGTATTGGGGAAACACTGGGACATGGGGAAGCACTGGGACATGGGGAAACACTGGGTCATGGGGAAACATTGGACAGTGGGGAAACACTATGCATATGGAAACTCTGGGTATCGGGGAAACACTGGGTATCGGGGAAACACTGGGTATTTGGGAACAATGAGTAATGGGGACACTTGGTAATGGGGAAACACTGGGTATTGGGGGAAACACTGGGTAGTGGGGCAAAACACTGGGTAGTGGGGAAACACTGCCTATTGGCGAATCACTATGTAATTGGGAAACACTGGGTTTTGGGGAAACACTGGGTAGTGGGGAAACACTGGGTACTGGGGAAACTCCGGGTAATGGTGAAACACTGGGTAATGGGAAAACATTGGAAAGTGGGGAAACACCGGGTACCGGGGAAACTCCAGGTATTGGGAAAACTCCGGGTATTGGGGAAACTCCGGGTAATGGGGAAACACTGGGTTATGGGGAAACACTGGTTATTGGGGAAACATTGGATTGTGGGGAAACACTGGATAATGGTGAAAACACTGGGTAATGGGGAAACACTGCGTATCAGGGAAACACTCGGTATTGGGCAAATACTGGGTCTTGGGGAAGCACTGGGAATTGGGGAAACACTGGGTGTCGAGGAAACACTGGATAGTGGGGAAACACTGGATAGTGGGGAAACACTGGGTATTGGGAAACACTGGGTATTGGGGAAAACACTGGATAGTGGGGAAACACTGGGTAATTGGGAAACACTGTGTATTGGGGAAACACTGGGTTATGGGGAAAGACTAGTATCGGGGAAACACTGGGTATTGGGGAAACACTGGGTATTGGGGAAACACTGGGTATTGGGGAATCACTGGGTCAGGAGGAAACACTGGGTCATGGGGATACACCGGGTCATGGGGAAACACTGGGTCATGGGGAAACATTGCATCGTGGGGAAACATTGCAAAGTGGGGAAACACTGGTTAATGGGGAAACACTGGGTATCGGAGAAACACTGTGTCTTGGGGAAACACTGGGTCATGAGGAAACACTGGGTTATGGGGATACATTGCATAGTGGGGAAACACTGGGTAATGGGGAAATACTGGGTAATGGGGAAACACTGCGTATTAGGGAAACACTGCGTATTGGGGAAACACCGGGAATTGGGAAACACCGGGTATTGGGGAAACACCGGGACATGGGAAAACACTGGGTCATGGCAAACATTGGACAGTGGGGAAACACTATGCATATGGAAATTCTGGGTATTGGGGGAACACAGGGTATTTGGGAACACTGAGTAATGGGGACACATGGTAATGGGGAAACACTGGGTAGTGGGGAAACACTGGGTAGTGGGGAGAAACTGGGTAATGGGGAAACTCCGGTTATTGGGGAAACTCCGGGCATTGGGGAAACTCCGGGCATTGGGGAAACACTGGGCAGTGGAGAAGCTCCGGGTAATGGATAAACTCCGGGTAATGGGTAAACTACGGGTAACGGGTAAACTCGGGGTAATGGGGAAACACTGAGTAATGGGGAAAACACTGGGTATTGGGAAAACACTGGGTAATGGGGAAACACTGCGCATTGGGGAGAAAGACTGGGTATTGGGGAAACACTGGTTATTGGGGGACAACACTGGGTATTGGGGAAACACAGGATATTGGGGAACACTGGCTAATTGGGAAACATTGGGTAATTGGGAAACACTGGGTAATGGGGAAACACTGGGTATTGTGGAAACTCCGGATATTGGGGAAACACTGGGTACTGGGAAAACTGTGGGTACTGGGAAAACTCCGGGTACTGGGGAATCTCTGGGTACTGGGGTAACTCCGGGTAATTATGAAACTCTGGGTATTGGGGAAACACTGGGTATTGGGGAAACTCCGGGTAATGGGGAAACTCTGGATAATGGGGAAACTCCGGGTAATGGGGAAACACTGGGTATTGGGGAAACACTGGGTAATGGGTAAACTCCGGGTAATGGGTAAACTCCGGGTAATGGGTAAACTCCGGTTATGGGGAAACACTGAGTAAAATGGAAAACACTGGGTATTGGGAAAACACTGGGTAATGGGGAAACACTGGGCATTAGGGGGAAACACTGGGTATTGGGGAAACACTGGGTTATGGGGAAACACTGGGTTATGGGGAAAGACTAGAATCGGGGAAACATTGGACAGTGGGGAAACACTATGCATATGGAAACTCTGGGTATCGGGGAAACACTGGGTATCGGGGAAACACTGGGTATTTGGGAACACTGAGTAATGGGGACACTCCGGGTAATGGGGAAACTCCGGGTAATGGGTGCAACTCCGGGTAATGGGGAAACATTGGATAGTCGGGAAACACTGGGTACTGGGGAAACACCGGGTACTGGGGAAACTCCGGGTAGAAACATAGAAACATAGAAAATAGGTGCAGGAGTAGGCCAATCGTCCCTTCTAGCCTGCACCGCCATTCAATGAGTTCATGGCTGAACATGCTACTTCAGTACCCCATTCCTGCTTTCTCGCCATACCCCTTGATCCCCCTAGTAGTAAGGACCTCATCTAACTCCTTTTTGAATATATTTAGTGAATTGGCCTCAACAACTTTCTGTGGTAGAGAATTCCACAGGTTCACCACTCTCTGGGTGAAGAAGTTCCTCCGCATCTCGGTCCTAAATGGCTTACCCCTTATCCTTAGACTGTGACCTCTGGTTCTGGACTTCCCCAACATTGGGAACATTCTTCCTGCATCTAACCTGTCTAACCCCGTCAGAATTTTAAATGTTTCTATGAGGTCCCCTCTCATTCTTCTGAACTCCAGTGAATACAAGCCCAGTTGATCCAGTCTTTCTTGATAGGTCAGTACCGCCATCCCGGGAATCAGTCTGGTGAACCTTCGCTGCACTCCCTCAATAGCAAGAATGTCCTTCCTCAGGTTAGGAGACCAAAACTGTACACAATACTCCAGGTGTGGTCTCACCAATGCCCTGTACAACTGTAGCAACACCTCCCTGCCCCTGTACTCAAATCCCCTTGTTATGAAGGCCAACATGCCATTTGCTTTCTTAACCGCCTGCTGCACCTGCATGCCAACCTTCAATGACTGATGTACCATGACACCCAGGTCTCTTTGCACCTCCCCTTTTCCTAATCTGTCACCATTCAGATAATAGTCTGTCTCTCTGTTTTTACCACCAAAGTGGATAACCTCACATTTATCCACATTATACTTCATCTGCCATGCATTTGCCCACTCACCTAACCTATCCAAGTCGCTCTGCAGCCTCACAGCATCCTCCTCGCAGCTCAAACTGCCACCCAACTTAGTGTCATCCGCAAATTTGGAGATACTACATTTAATCCCCTCATCTAAATCATTAATGTACAGTGTAAACATCTGGGGCCCCAGCACAGAACCTTGCGGTACCCCACTAGTCACTGCCTGCCATTCTGAAAAGTACCCATTTACTCCTACTCTTTGCTTCCTGTCTGACAACCAGTTCTCAATCCACGTCAGCACACTACCCCCAATCCCATGTGCTTTAACTTTGCACATCAATCTCTTGTGTGGGACCTTGTCGAATGCCTTCTGAAAGTCCAAATATACCACATCAACTGGTTCTCCCTTGTCCACTCTACTGGAAACATCCTCAAAAAATTCCAGAAGATTTATCAAGCATGATTTCCCTTTCACAAATCCATGCTGACTTGGACCTATCATGTCACCTCTTTCCAAATGCACTGCTATGACATCCTTAATAATTGATTCCATCATTTTACCCACTACCGATGGGGTACTGGGGAAACTCCGGGTATTGGGGAAACACTGGGTAATGGAGAAACTCCGGGTAATGGGTAAACTCCGGGTAATTCGGAAACACTAAGTAATGGGGGAAACACTGGGTATTGGGAAAACACTGGGTAATGGGGAAACACTGGGCATTAGGGGAAACACTGGGTATTGGGGAAACACTGGGTATTGGGGAAACACTGGGTATTGGGGAAACACCGGGTATTGGGGAAACACTGGGACATGGGGAAACACTGGGACATGGGGAAACACTGGGTCATGGGGAAACATTGGACAGTGGGGAAACATTGGACAGTGGGGAAACACTATGCATATGGAAACTCTGGGTATCGGGGAAACACTGGGTATCGGGGAAACACTGGGTATTTGGGAACACTGAGTAATGGGGACACTTGGTAATGGGGAAACACTGGGTATTGGGGGAAACACTGGGTAGTGGGGCAAAACACTGGGTAGTGGGGAAACACTGCCTATTGGCGAATCACTATGTAATTGGGAAACACTGGGTTTTGGGGAAACACTGGGTAGTGGGGAAACACTGGGTACTGGGGAAACTCCGGGTAATGGTGAAACACTGGGTAATGGGAAAACATTGGAAAGTGGGGAAACACCGGGTACCGGGGAGACTCCAGGTATTGGGAAAACTCCGGGTATTGGGGAAACTCCGGGTAATGGGGAAACACTGGGTTATGGGGAAACACTGGTTATTGGGGAAACATTGGATTGTGGGGAAACACTGGATAATGGTGAAAACACTGGGTAATGGGGAAACACTGCGTATCAGGGAAACACTCGGTATTGGGCAAATACTGGGAATTGGGGAAACACTGGGTATTGGGGAAACACTGGGTATTGGGGAAACACTGGGTGTCGAGGAAACACTGGATAGTGGGGAAACACTGGATAGTGGGGAAACACTGGGTATTGGGAAACACTGGGTATTGGGGGAAAACACTGGATAGTGGGGAAACACTGGGTAATTGGGAAACACTGTGTATTGGGGAAACACTGGGTTATGGGGAAAGACTAGTATCGGGGAAACACTGGGTATTGGGGAAACACTGGGTATTGGGGAAACACTGGGTATTGGGGAATCACTGGGTCATGAGGAAACACTGGGTCCTGGGGATACACCGGGTCATGGGGAAACACTGGGTCATGGGGAAACATTGCATCGTGGGGAAACATTGCAAAGTGGGGAAACACTGGGTAATGGGGAAACACTGGTTAATGGGGAAACACTGGGTATCGGAGAAACACTGTGTCTTGGGGAAACACTGGGTCATGAGGAAACACTGGGTTATGGGGATACATTGCATAGTGGGGAAACACTGGGTAATGGGGAAACACTGGGTAATGGGGAAACACTGCGTATTAGGGAAACACTGCGTATTGGGGAAACACCGGGTATTGGGGAAACACCGGGTATTGGGGAAATACCTGGACATGGGGAAACACTGGGTCATGGCAAACATTGGACAGTGGGGAAACACTATGCATATGGAAATTCTGGGTATTGGGGGAACACAGGGTATTTGGGAACACTGAGTAATGGGGACACATGGTAATGGGGAAACACTGGGTAGTGGGGAGAAACTGGGTAATGGGGAAACTCCGGTTATTGGGGAAACTCCGGGCATTGGGGAAACTCCGGGCATTGGGGAAACACTGGGCAGTGGAGAAGCTCCGGGTAATGGATAAACTCCGGGTAACGGGTAAACTACGGGTAACGGGTAAACTCGGGGTAATGGGGAAACACTGAGTAATGGGGAAAACACTTGGTATTGGGAAAACACTGGGTAATGGGGAAACACTGCGCATTGGGGAGAAAGACTGGGTATTGGGGAAACACTGGTTATTGGGGGACAACACTGGGTATTGGGGAAACACAGGATATTGGGGAACACTGGCTAATTGGGAAACACTGGGTAATTGGGAAACACTGGGTAATGGGGAAACACTGGGTATTGCGGAAACTCCGGATATTGGGGAAACACTGGGTACTGGGAAAACTGTGGGTACTGGGAAAACTGTGGGTACTGGGGAATCTCTGGGTACTGGGGTAACTCCGGGTAATTATGAAACTCTGGGTATTGGGGAAACACTGGGTATTGGGGAATCACTGGGTATTGGGGAAACTCCGGGTATTCAGGAAACACTGGGTATTGGAGAAACTCTGGGTCATTGGGAAATTCCGGGTAATGGGGAAACTCCGGGTAATGTGGAAGCACTGGGTATTGGGGAAACACTAGGTCTTGGGGAATCACTGGGTAATGGGGAAACTCCAGGTATTGGGGAACTACTGGGTATTGGGGAAACACCTTGTAATGGGGAAACACTGGGACATGGGGAAACACTGGGTCATGGGGAAACACTTGGTCATGGGGAAACACTGGGTCATGGGGAAACATTGGACAGTGGGGAAACACTGGGTAATGGGGACAACACTGGGTAATGGGGAAACACTGGGCATTGGGGAAAAACTGGGTATCAGGGAAACACTGGGTATCAGGGAAACACTGGGGATTGGGGGAAAACACTGGATAGTGGGGAAACACTGGGTACAGGTGAAACACTGGTATAGGGGAAACACTGGGTATAGGGGAAACACCGGGTACTGAGGAAACTCCGGGTATTTGGGAAACTCCGGGTATTGGGGAAACTCCGGGTATTGGGGAAACTCCGGATATTGGGGAAACTCCGGGTATTGGGGAAACTCCGGGTATTGGGGAAACTCCGTGTATTGGGGAAACTCCGGGTATTGGGGAACACTGGGTAATTTGGAAACACTGGTCGTTGGGGAAACTCCAGATATTGGGGAAACACTGGGTACTGGGGAAACACTGGGTATTGGGGAAACTTCGGGTATTCAGGAAACACTGGGTATTGGAGAAACTCCGGGTAATGGGGAAACTCCGGGTAATGGGGAAACTCCGGGTATTGGGGAAACACTGCGTAATGGGGACGACACTGGGTAATGGGGAAACACTGGGCATTGCGGAAACACTGGGTATCGGGGAAACACTGGATAGTGGGGAAACACTGGGTATTGGGGAAACACTGGGAATTGGGGAACACTGGGTATTGGGAAAACACTGGATAGTGGGAAAACACTGGATAGTGGGAAAACACTGGGTAATGGGGAAACACTGTGTATTGGGGAAACACTGGGTTATGGGGAAAGACTAGTATCGGGGAAACACTGGGTATTGGGGAAACACTGGGTCATGAGGAAACACTGGGTCATGGGGAAACATTGCATGGTGGGGAAACACTGGGTAATGGGGAAACACTTGGTAATGGGGAAATACTGGGTATCGGAGAAATACTGGGTCATGAGGAAACACTGGGTTATGGGGATACATTGCCTCGTGGGGAAACACTGGGTAATGGGGAAACACTGGGTAATGGTGAAATACTGCGTATTGTGGAAACACTGCGTATTGGGGAAACACCGGGTTTTGGGGAAAACACTGGGTAATTGGGAAACACTGGGTAATTGGGAAACAATGTGTATTGCGGAAACTCCGGGTACTGGGGAACCTCCGGGTAATTATGAAACTCCGGGTATTGGGGAAACACTGGGTAATGGGGAAACACTGGATAATGGTGAAAACACTGGGTAATGGGGAAATGCTGCGTATCGGGGAAACACTCGGTATTGGGCAAACACTGGGTCTTGGGGAAACACTGGGTCTTGGGGAAACACTGGATCTTGGGGAAACACTGGGTCTTGGGGAAACACTTGAGGAAACTCCAGGTATTGATGAAACTCCAGGTATTGGGGAACTACTGGGTATTGGGGAAACACCTTGTAATGGGGAAACACTGGGTATTGGGGAAACAGTCGGTCATGGGGACACAGTGGTTCATGGGGAAACACTGGGTCATGGGGAAACATTGGACAGTGGGGAAACACTGGGTAGTGGGGAAACACTGGGTAGTGTGGAAACTCCAGGTAATGGGGAAGCACTGGGTAATGGGGAAACATTGGATAATGGGGAAACACTGGGTACTGGGGAAACACCGAGTACTGGGGGAACTCCGGGTAATGGGTAAACTCTGGGTAATGGGGAAACACTGAGTAAAATGGAAAACACTGGGTATTGGGAAAACACTGGGTAATGGGGAAACACTGGGCATTAGGGGGAAACACTGGGTAGTGTGGAAACTCCAGATAATGGGGAAGCACTGGGTAATGGGGAAACATTGGATAGTGGGGAAACACTGGGTACTGGGGAAACACCGGGTACTGGGGGAACTCCGGGTATTGGGGAAACTCCGGGTATTGGGGAAACACTAGGTAATGGGTAAACTCCGGGTAATGGGTAAACTCTGGGTAATGGGGAAACACTGAGTAAAATGGAAAACACTGGGTATTGGGAAAACACTGGGTAATGGGGAAACACTGGGCATTAGGGGGAAACACTGGGCATTAGGGGGAAACACTGGGTATTGGGGAAACACTGGGTTATGGGTAACACTGGGATATGGGGAAAGACTAGAATCGGGGAAACATTGGACAGTGGGGAAACACTATGCATATGGAAACTCTGGGTATCAGGGAAACACTGGGTATCGGGGAAACACTGGATAATGGTGAAAACACTGGGTAATGGGGAAATACTGCGAATCGGGGAAACACTCGGTATTGGGCAAACACTGGGACTTGGGGAAACACTGGGTCTTGGGGAAACACTGGGCATATGGAAACAGTGGGCCTATGGATACACTGGGCATTGGGGAAACACTTGAGGACACTCCAGGTATTGATGAAACTCCAAGTATTGGGGAACTACTGGGTATTGGGAAAACACCTTGGAATGGAGAAACACTGGGTATTGGGGAAACAGTGGGTCATGGGGAAACAGTGGGTCATGGGAAAACACTGGGTCATGGGGAAACATTGGACAGTGGGGAAACACTGGGTAATGGGGAAACACTGGGTAATGGGGGAACACTGGTTAATGGGGAAACACTGGGCATTGCGGAAAAACTGGGCATTGGGGAAGCACTGGGTATCAGGGAAACACTGGGTATCAGGGAAACACTGGGTATTGGGGGAAAACACTGGATAGTGGGGAAACACTGGGTATAGGGGAAACACTGGATAGTGGGGAAAACACTGGGTAATGGGGAAAGACTAGTATCGGGGAAACACTGGGTATTGGGGAAACACCGGGTATTGGGGAAACACCGGGTATTGGGGAAACACTGGGACATGGGGAAACACTGGGTCATGGGGAAACATTGGACAGTGGGGAAACACTATGCATATGGAAACTCTGGGTATCGGGGAAACACTGGGTATAGGGGAAACACTGGATAGTGGGGACACTTGGTAATGGGGAAACACTGCGTAACGGGGGAACACTGGGTATTGGGGAAACACTGGGTATTGGGGGAACACTGGGTAGTGGGGCAAAACACTGGGTAGTGGGGAAACACTGCCTATTGGCGAATCACTATGTAATTGGGAAACACTGGATTTTGGGGAAACACTGGGTAGTGGGGAAACTCTAGGTAATGGGGAAACACTGGGTAATGGGGAAACATTGGATAGTGGGGAAACACTGTGTACTGGGGAAACACTGGGTACTGGGGAAACTCCAGGTATTGGGGAAATTCCGGGTATTGGGGAAACTCCGGGTACTGGGGAAACACTAGGTAATGGGTAAACTCCGGGTAATGGGTAAACTCCAGGTAATGGGGAAACACTGAGTAAAATGGAAAACACTGGGCATTAGGGGGAAACACTGGGTATTGGGGAAACACTGGGTATTGGGGAAACACTGGGTTATGGGGAAACACTGGGTTATGGGGAAAGACTAGAATCGGGGAAACAATGGACAGTGGGGAAACACTATGCATATGGAAACTCTGGGTATCGGGGAAACACTGGGTATCAGGGAAACACTGGGTATTTGGGAACACTGAGTAATGGGGACACTTGGTAATGGGGAAACACTGCGTAACGGGGGAACACTGGGTATTGGTGAAACACTGGGTATTGGGGAAAACACTGGGTAGTGGGGAAACACTCTATTGGCGAATCACTATGTAATTGGGAAACACTGGATTTTGGGGAAACACTGGGTAGTGGGGAAACACTGGGTAGTGTGGAAACTCCAGGTAATGGGGAAGCACTGGGTAATGGGGAAACATTGGATAGTGGGGAAACACTGGGTACTGGGGAAACACCAGGTAGTGGGGGAACTCCGGGTATTGGGGAAAAACTGGGCATTGGGGAAACACTGGGTATCAGGGAAACACTGGGTATCAGGGAAACACTGGGTATTGGGGGAAAACACTGGATAGTGGGGACACACTGGGTATAGGGGAAACACTGGATAGTGGGGAAAACACTGGGTAATGGGGAAAGACTAGCATCGGGGAAACACTGGGTATTGGGGAAACACCGGGTATTGGGGAAACGCCGGGTATTGGGGAAACACTGGGACATGGGGAAACACTGGGTCATGGGGAAACATTGGACAGTGGGGAAACACTATGCATACGGAAACTCTGGGTATCGGGGAAACACTGGGTATCGGGGAAACACTGGATATTTGGGAACACTGAGTAATGGGGACACTTGGTAATGGGGAAACACTGCATAACGGGGGAACACTGGGTATTGGGGAAACACTGGGTATTGGGGAAAACACTGGGTAGTGGGGCAAAACACTGGGTAGTGGGGAAACACTGCCTATTGGCGAATCACTATGTAATTGGGAAACACTAGATTTTGGGGAAACACTGGGTAGTGGGGAAACACTGGGTAGTGGGGAAACTCTGGGTAATGGGGAAACACTGCGTAATGGGGAAACACTGGGTAATGGGGAACACTGGGTACTGGGGAAACACTGTGTACTGGGGAAACTCCGGGTATTGGGGAAATTCCGGGTATTGGGGAAACTCCGGGTACTGGGGAAACACTAGGTAATGGGTAAACTCCGGGTAATGGGTAAACTCCAGGTAATGTGGAAACACTGAGTAAAATGGAAAACACTGGGTATTGGGAAAACACTGGGTAATGGGGAAACACTGGGCATTAGGGGGAAACACTGGGTACTGGGGAAACACTGGGTATTGGGGAAACACTGGGTTATGGGGAAACACTGGGACATGGGGAAAGACTAGAATCGGGGAAACATTGGACAGTGGGGAAACACTATGCATATGGAAACTCTGGGTATCGGGGAAACACTGGGTATCGGGGAAACACTGGGTATTTGGGAACACTGAGTAATGGGGACACTTGGTAATGGGGAAACACTGCGTATCAGGGAAACACTGGGTATTGGGGAAACACTGGGTATTGGGGAAAACACTGGGTAGTGGGGCAAAACACTGGGTAGTGGGGAAACACTGCCTATTGGCAAATCACTATGTAATTGGGAAACACTGGATTTTGGGGAAACAGTGGGTAGTGGCGAAACTCCGGGTAATGGGGAAACACTGGGTAATGGGGAAACATTGGATAGTGGGGAAACACTGGGTACTGGGGAAACACCGGGTACTGGGGAAACTCCGGGTAGAAACATAGAAACATAGAAAATAGGTGCAGGAGTAGGCCATTCGGCCCTTCTAGCCTGCACCGCCATTCAATGAGTTCATGGCTGAACATGCTACTTCAGTACCCCATTCCTGCTTTCTCGCCATACCCCTTGATCCCCCTAGTAGTAAGGACCTCATCTAACTCCTTTTTGAATATATTTAGTGAATTGGCCTCAACAACTTTCTGTGGAAGAGAATTCCACAGGTTCACCACTCTCTGGGTGAAGAAGTTCCTCCGCATCTCGGTCCTAAATGGCTTACCCCTTATCCTTAGACTGTGACCTCTGGTTCTGGACTTCCCCAACATTGGGAACATTCTTCCTGCATCTAACCTGTCCAACCCCGTCAGAATTTTAAATGTTTCTATGAGGTCCCCTCTCATTCTTCTGAACTCCAGTGAATACAAGCCCAGTTGATCCAGTCTTTCTTGATAGGTCAGTACCGCCATCCCGGGAATCAGTCTGGTGAACCTTCGCTGCACTCCCTCAATAGCAAGAATGTCCTTCCTCAGGTTAGGAGACCAAAACTGTACACAATACTCCAGGTGTAGCCTCACCAATGCCCTGTACAACTGTAGCAACACCTCCCTGCCCCTGTACTCAAATCCCCTTGCTATGAAGGCCAACATGCCATTTGCTTTCTTAACCGCCTGCTGCACCTGCATGCCAACCTTCAATGACTGATGTACCATGACACCCAGGTCTCTTTGCACCCCCTTTTCCTAATCTGTCACCATTCAGATAATAGTCTGTCTCTCTGTTTTTACCACCAAAGTGGATAACCTCACATTTATCCACATTATACTTCATCTGCCATGCATTTGCCCACTCACCTAACCTATCCAAGTCGCTCTGCAGCCTCACAGCATCCTCCTCGCAGCTCACACTGCCACCCAACTTAGTGTCATCCGCAAATTTGGAGATACTACATTTAATCCCCTCATCTAAATCATTAATGTACAGTGTAAACAGCTGGGGCCCCAGCACAGAACCTTGCGGTACCCCACTAGTCACTGCCTGCCATTCTGAAAAGTACCCATTTACTCCTACTCTTTGCTTCCTGTCTGACAACCAGTTCTCAATCCACGTCAGCACACTACCCCCAATCCCATGTGCTTTAACTTTGCACATCAATCTCTTGTGTGGGACCTTGTCGAACGCCTTCTGAAAGTCCAAATATACCACATCAACTGGTTCTCCCTTGTCCACTCTACTGGAAACATCCTCAAAAAATTCCAGAAGATTTGTCAAGCATGATTTCCCTTTCACAAATCCATGCTGACTTGGACCTATCATGTCACCTCTTTCCAAATGCACTGCTATGACATCCTTAATAATTGATTCCAGCATTTTACCCACCACCGATGGGGTACTGGGGAAACTCCAGATATTGGGGAAACACTGGGTAATGGGTAAACTCTGGGTAATTCGGAAACACTAAGTAATGGGGGAAACACTGGGTATTGGGAAAACACTGGGTAATGGGAAAACACTGGGCATTAGGGGGAAACACTGGGTATTGGGGAAACACTGGGTATTGGGGAAACACTGGGTATTGGGGAAAACTCCGGGTACTGTGAAAACTCCGGGTACTGGGGAATCTCCGGGTACGGGGGAAACTCCGGGTAATTATGAAACTCCGGGTATTGGGGAAACTCCGGGTATTGGGGAAACTCCGGGTATTGGGGAAACTCCGGGTATTGGGGAACACTGGGTAATGGGGAAACACTGGGCATTGGGGAAACTCCAGATATTGGGGAAACACTGGGTACTGGAAAAACTCCGGGTAATTATGAAACTCCGGGTATTGGGGAAACTCCGGGTATTGGGGAAACTCCGGGTATTGGGGAAATTCCGGGTATTGGGGAAATTCCGGGTATTGGGGAAACGCTGGGTATTGGGGAAACTCCGGGTATTGGGGAAACTCCGGGTATTGGGGAAATTCCGGGTATTGGGGAAATTCCGGGTATTGGGGAAACGCTGGGTATTGGGGAAACTCCGGGTAATGGGGAAACTCTGGATAATGGGGAAACTCCGGGTAATGGGGAAACACTGGGTAATGGGGAAACACTGGGTGTTGGGGAAACACTGGGTTATGGGGAAGGACTCGTATTAGGGAAACACTGGGTATTGGGGAAACACTGGGTATTGGGCAAACACTGGGTCTTGGGGAACACTGGGCATATGGAAACACTGGGCATATGGAAACACTGGGCAATGGGGAAACACTGCGTATCGGGGAAACACTCAGTATTGGGCAAACACTGGGTCTTGGGGAAACACTGTGCATATGGAAACACTGGGCATATGGAAACACTGGGCATTGGGGAAACACTGGGCATTGGGGAAACACTTCGCATTGGGGAAACTCCAGGTATTGGTGAAACTCCAGGTATTGGGGAACTACTGGTTATTGGGGAAACACCTTGCAATGGGGAAACACTTGGGTATTGGAGAAACAGTGGGTCATGGGGAAAAACTAGGTCATGGGGAAACACTGGGTCATGGGGAACCATTGGACAGTGGGGAAACACTGGGTAATGGGGACAACACTGGGTTATGGGGAACACTGGGTATTGGGCAAACACTGGGCATTGGGGAAAAAGTGGGCATATGGAAACACTGGGCATTGGGGAAACACTGGGCATTGGGGAAACATTGGGCATTGGGGAAACACTGGATAGTGGGGAAACACTGGGTAATGGGGAAACACTCGGCATTGGGGAAACAGTGGATTTTGGGGAAACACTGAGTAATGGGGAAACACCGGATATTGCGGAAAACACTGGATATTGCGGAAAACATTTGGGATTGGGGAAACATTGGGTCATGTGGAAAAACTGGGTTATGGGGAAATACTGGGTAATGGGGAAACACTGGATGTTGGGGAAAGACTGGTTGTTGGGGGAAACACTGGGTATTGGGGGAAACACTGGGTATTGGGGGGAAACAGAGTGTTGGGGAAACTCCAGGTATTGGGGAAACTCCAGGTATTGGGGATACAGCGGAAATTGGGGAAACAACGGGAATTGCGGAAACAATGGGAATTGGGGAAACAGCGGGAATTGGGGAAACAATGGGAATTGGGGAAAGACTAGTATTGGGGAAACAGTGGGTCATGGTGGAAACACTGGGTCATGGGGAAACACTGGTCATGAGGAAACACTGGGTTATGGGGATACACTGGGTATCGGAGAAACACTGGGTCTTGGGGAAACACTGGGTCTTGGGGAAACACTGGGTTATGGGGATACATTGCATAGTGGGGAAACACTGGGTAATGGGGAAACACTGGGTAATGGCGAAACACTAGGACATGGGGAAACACTGGGTCATGGGGAAACATTGGACAGTGGGTAATGGGGAAACACTGGGTAATGGGGAAAAACTGGGTATCGGAGAAACACTGGGTCAAGATGAAACACTGGGTTATGGGGATACATTGCATAGTGGGGAAAGACTGGGTAATGGGAAAACACTGGGTAATGGGGAAACACCGGGTATTGGGGAAACACAGGGAATTGGGGAAACATTGGACAGTGGGGAAACACTATGCATATGGAAACTCTGGGTATCGGAGAAACACTGGGTATCGGGGAAACACTGGGTATTTGGGAACACTGAGTACCGGGGAAACACGGGGTATTGGGGAAACACTGGGTATTGGGGGAAACACTGGGTCATGGGGAAACATTGCATAGTGGGGAAACACTGGGTAATGGGGAAACACTGGGTTATGGGGAAACACTGGGTCATGAGGATACACTGGGTTATGGGGAAACGCTGCATATTGGGGAAACACTGCGTATTGGGGAAACACCGGGTATTGGGGAAGCACCGGGTATTGGGGAAACACCGGGTATTGGGGAAACACTGGGACATGGGGAAACACTGGGTAATGGGGAAACACTGGGTCATGGGGAAACATTGGACAGTGGGGAAACATTGGACAGTGGGGACACACTATGCATATGGAAACTCTGGGTATCGGGGAAACACTGGGTATCGGGGAAACACTGGGTATTTGGGAACACTGAGTAATGGGGACACTTGGTAATGGGGAAACACTGGGTATTGGGGGAAACACTGGGTAGTGGGGCAAAAAACTGGGTAGTGGGGAAACACTGCCTATTGGCGAATCACTATGTAATTGGGAAACACTGGGTTTTGGGGAAACACTGGGTAGTGGGGAAACACTGGGTACTGGGGAAACTCCGGGTAATGGTGAAACACTGGGTAATGGGAAAACATTGGAAAGTGGGGAAACACCGGGTACCGGGGAACCTCAGGGTATTGGGAAAACTCCGGGTATTGGGGAAACTCCGGGTATTGGGGAAACACTGGGTAATGGATAAACTCCGGGTAATGGGGAAACCCCGGGTAATGGGGAAACACTGGGTTATGGGGAAACACTGGTTATTGGGGAAACATTGGATAGTGGGGAAACACTGGATAATGGTGAAAACACTGGGTAATGGGGAAACACTGCATATCAGGGAAACACTCGGTATTGGTCAAATACTGTGTCTTGGGGAAGCACTGGGAATTGGGGAAACACTGGGCATTGGGGAAACACTGGGTGTCGAGGAAACACTGGATAGTGGGGAAACACTGGATAGTGGGGATACACTGGGTATTGGGAAACACTGGGTATTGGGAGACACTGGGTATTGGGGAAAACACTGGATAGTGGGGAAACACTGGGTAATTGGGAAACACTGTGTATTGGAGAAACACTGGGTTATGGGGAAAGACTAGTATCGGGGAAACACTGGGTAGTGGGGAAACACTGGGTATTGGGGAAACACTGGGTATTGGGGAATCACTGAGTCATGAGGAAACACTGGGTCATGGGGATACACCGGGTCATGGGGAAACACTGGGTCATGGGGAAACATTGCATCGTGGGGAAACATTGCAAAGTGGGGAAACACTGGGTAATGGGGAAACACTGGTTAATGGGGAAACACTGGGTATCGGAGAAACACTGTGTCTTGGGGAAACACTGGGTCATGAGGAAACACTGGGTTATGGGGATACATTGCATAGTGGGGAAACACTGGGTAATGGGGAAACACTGGGTAATGGGGAAACACTGCGTATTAGGGAAACACTGCGTATTGGGGAAACACCGGGTATTGGGGAAACACCGGGTATTGGGGAAACACCGGGACATGGGGAAACACTGGGTCATGGGGAAACATTGGACAGTGGGGAAACACTATGCATATGGAAATTCTGGGTATTGGGGGAACACTGGGTATTTTGAACACTGAGTAATGGGGACACTTGGTAATGGGGAAACACTGGGTAGTGGGGAAACACTGGGTAGTGGGGAGAAACTGGGTAATGGGGAAACTCCGGGTATTGGGGAAACTCCGGGCATTAGGGAAACTCCGGGCATTGGGGAAACACTGGGTACTGGGGAAACATTGGAAAGTGGGGAAACACTGGGTACCGGGGAAACTCCGGGTATTGGGAAAACTCTGGGTATTGGGGAAACTCCGGGTATTGGGGAAACACTGGGTAATGGAGAAACTCCGGGTAATGGGGAAACTCCAGGTAATGGGGAAACACTGGGTTATGGGGAAACACTGGTTATTGGGGAAACATTGGATAGTGGGGAAACACTGGATAATGGTGAAAACACTGGGTAATGGGGAAACACTGCGTATCAGGGAAACACTCGGTATTGGGCAAATACTGGGTCTTGGGGAAGCACTGGGAATTGGGGAAACACTGGGCATTGGGTAAACACTGGGTGTCTAGGAAACACTGGATAGTGGGGAAACACTGGATAGTGGGGAAACACTGGGTATTGGGAAAAACTGGGTATTGGGGAAAACACTGGATAGTGGGGACACACTGGGTAATTGGGAAACACTGTGTATTGGGGAAACACTGGGTTATGGGGAAAGACTAGTATCGGGGAAACACTGGGTATTGGGGAAACACTGGGTATTGGGGAAACACTGGGTATTGGGGAATCACTAAGTCATGAGGAAACACTGGGTCATGGGGATACACCGGGTCATGGGGAAACACTGGGTTATGGGGAAACATTGCATCGTGGGGAAACATTGCAAAGTGGGGAAACACTGGGTAATGGGGAAACACTGGTTAATGGGGAAACACTGGGTATCGGAGAAACACTGTGTCTTGGGGAAACACTGGGTCATGAGGAAACACTGGGTTATGGGGATACATTGCATAGTGGGGAAACACTGGATAATGGGGAAACACTGGGTAATGGGGAAACACTGCATATTAGGGAAACACTGCGTATTGGGGAAACACCGAGTATTGGGGAAACACCGGGACATGGGGAAACACCGGGACATGGGGAAACACTGGGTCATGGGGAAACATTGGACAGTGGGGAAACACTATGCATATGGAAATTCTGGGTCTTGGGGGAACACTGGGTATTTGGGAACACAGAGTAATGGGGACACTTGGTAATGGGGAAACACTGGGTAGTGGGGAAACACTGGGTAGTGGGGAGAAACAGGGTAATGGGGAAGCTCCGGGTAATGGGTAAACTCCGGGTAACGGGTAAACTCCGGGTAACGGGTAAACTCGGGGTAATGGGGAAACACTGAGTAATGGGGAAAACACTGGGTATTGGGAAAACACTGGGTAATGGGGAAACACTGTGCATTGGGGAGAAAGACTGGGTATTGGGGAAACACTGGTTATTGGGGGACAACACTGGGTATTGGGGAAACACAGGGTATTGGGGAACACCAGGTATTGGAGAAACTCCGGGTCATGGGGAAACTCCGGGTAATGCGGAAACTCCGGGTAATGTGGAAGCACTGGGTATTGGGGAAACACTGGGCAATTGGGAAACACTGGGTAATGGGGAAACACTGGGTATTGCGGAAACTCCGGATATTGGGGAAACACTGGGTACTGGGAAAACTGTGGGTACTGGGAAAACTCCAGGTACTGGGGAATCTCTGGGTACTGGGGTAACTCCAGGTAATTATGAAACTCCGGGTATTGGGGAAACACTGGGTATTGGGGAATCACTAGGTATTGGGGAAACTCCGGGTATTCAGGAAACACCAGGTATTGGAGAAACTCCGGGTCATGGGGAAACTCCGGGTAATGCGGAAACTCCGGGTAATGTGGAAGCACTGGGTATTGGGGAAACACTGGGTATTGGGGAAACACTGGGTAATGGGGAAACACTGGGTAATGGTGAAAACACTGGGTAATGGGGAAATACTGCGTATCGGGGAAACACTCGGTATTGGGGAAACACCGGTTATTGGGGTAACACCGGGTATTGGGGAAACACCGGGACATGGGGAAACACTGGGACATGGGGAAACACTGCGTCATGGGGAAACATTGGACAGTGGGGAAACACTATGCATTTGGAAACGCTGGGTAGCGGGGAAACACTGGGTATCGGGGAAACACTGGGTATTTGGGAACACTGAGTGATGGGGAAACACTGGGTATTGCGGAAACACTGGTTATTGGGGGAAACACTGGGTCATGGGGAAACATTGCATAGTGGGGAAACACTGGGTAATTTGGAAACACTGGGTCATGAGGATACACTGGGTTATGGGGATACACTGGGTCATGGGGAAACACTTTTTATTGGGGAAACACTGGGTAATGGGGAAACACTGGGTTATGGGGAAAGACTAGTATCGGGGAAACACTGGGTATTGGGGAAACACTGGGTCATGGGGAAACATTGCATAGTGGGGAAACACTGGATCATGGGGAAGCACTTGGTAATGGGGAAACACTGTGTATTGTGGAAACACTGCGTATTGGGGAAACATCGGGTATTGGGGAAACACCGGGTATTGGGGAAACACCGGGACATGGGGAAACACTGGGACATGGGGCAACACTGGGTCATGGGGAAACACTATGCATATGGAAACTCTGGGTATGGGGGAAACACTGTGTATCGGGGAAACACTGGGTATTTGGGAACACAGAGTAATGGGGACACTTGGTAATGGGGAAACACTGGGTATTGGGGGAAACACTGGGTAGTGGGGCAAAACACTGGGTAGTGGGGAAACACTGCCTATTGGCGAATCACTATGTAATTGGGAAACACAGGATTTTGGGGAAACACTGAGTAGTGGGGAAACACTGGGTACTGGGGAAACACCGGGTACTGGGGAAATTCCGGGTATTGGGGAAACTCTGGGTATTGGGGAAACACTGGGTAATGGAGAAACTCCGGGGAATGGTTAAACTCCGGGTAATGGGGAAACACTGAGTAAAAGGGAAAACAGTGGGTAATGGGGAAATACTGGGCATTAGGGGGAAACACTGGGTATTGGGAAAACACTGGGTTAGGGGGAAACACTGGGTTATGGGGAAACACTGGGTATTAGGGAAACACTGGTTATTGGGGAAACATTGGATAGTGCGGAAACATTGGATAGTGGGGAAACACTGGGTCATGGTAAAAACACTGGGTAATGGGGAAACACTGCGTATCAGGGAAACACTCGGTATTGGGGAAACACTGGGCATTGGGAAAACACTGGGTGTCGTGGAAACACTGGATAGTGGGGAAACACTGGGTATTGGGGAAACACTGGGTATTGGGGAAACACTGGGTATTGGGGAAACACTAGGTATTGGGGAAAACACTGGATTGTGTGGAAACACTGGTTAATTGGGAAACACTGTGTTTTGGGGAAACACTGGGTATTGGGGAAACACTGGGTCATGAGGAAACACTGGGTCATGGGGATACACTGGGTCATGGGGAAACACTGGGTCATGGGGAAACACTGGGATATGGGGAAACATTGCATAGTGGGGAAACATTGCATAGTGGGGAAACACTGGGTATTGGGGAAACACTGGGTATTGGGGAAACACTGGGTAATGGGGAAACACTAGCTAATGGGGAAACACTAGCTAATGGGGAAACATTGGACATGGGGAAACACAATGCATATGGAAACTCTGGGTATCGGGGAAACATTGGGTATTGGGGAAACACTGGGTATTGGGGGAAAACTGGATTTTGGGGAAACACTAGGTAGTGGGGAGACACTGGGTACTGACGAAACACTGGGTACTGGGGAAACTCCGGGTATTGGGGAAACACCGGGCATTGGGGAAACTCCGGGCATTGGGGAAACACTGGGTAGTGGGGAAACACTGGGTAATGGAGAAGCTCCGGGTAATGGGTAAACTCCGGGTAACGGGTAAACTCGGGGTAATGGGGAAACACTGAGCAATGGGGAAAACACTGGGTATTGGGAAAACACTGGGTAATGGGGAAACACTGGGCATTGGGGAAACACTGGGTATCAGGGTAACACTGGGTATTGACGGAAAACACTGGATAGTGGGGAAACACTGGGTATAGGGGAAACACTGGGTAGTGGGGAAACACTGGATAGTGGAGAAACACGGGTTATGGGGAAAGACTAGTATCGGGGAAACACTGGGTCATGGGGATACACTGGGTCATGGGGAAACATTGCAAAGTGGGGAAACACTGGGTAATGGGGAAACACTGGGTAATGGGGAAACACTGGGTATCGGAGAAACACTGGGTCATGAGGAAACACTAGGTTATGGGGATACATTGCATCATGGGGAAACACTGGGTAATGGGGAAACACTGCGTATTGGGGAAACACTGTGTATTGGGGAAACACTGGGTATTGGGGAAACACCGGCTATTGGGGAAACACTGGGACATGGGGAAACACTGGGTCATGGGGAAACATTGGACAGTGGAGAAACACTATGTATATGGAAACTCTGGGTATCGGGGACACACTGCGTATCGGGGAAACACTGGGTATTTGGGAACACTGAGTAACGGGGAAACACTGGGTATTGGGGAAACACTGGGTATTGGGGGAAACACTGGGTCATGGGGAAACATTGCATAGTGGGGAAACACTGGGTAATGGGGAAACACTAGCTAATGGGGAAACACTGGGTATTGGGGAAACACTAGCTATTGGGGAAACACTGGGTCATGAGGATACACTGGGTTATGGGGATACACTGGGTCATGGGGACACACTGGGTCATGGGGAAACTTTGCATAGTGGGGAAACACTGGGTCATGGGGAAACACTGGGTTATGGGGATACATTGCATCGTGGGGAAACACTGGATAATGGGGAAACACTGGGTAATGGGGAAACACTGCGTATCGGGGAAAAATTGGGTATTGGGGAAACACCGGCTATTGGGGACACAGGGACATGGGGAAACACTGGGTCATGGGGAAATATTGGACAGTGGGGAAACACTATGTATATGGAAACTCTGGGTATCGGGGAAACACTGGGTATCGGGGAAACACTGGGTATTTGGGAACACTGAGTAACGGGGAAACACTGGGTATTGGGGGAAACACTGGGTCATGGGGAAACATTGCACAGTGGGGAAACACTGGGTAATGGGGAAACACTAGCTAATGGGGAAACACTGGGTATTGGGGAAACACTGGGACATGGGGAAACACTGGGTCATGGGGAAACATTGGACAGTGGGGAAACACTATGCATATGGAAACTCTGGGTATCGGGGAAACACTGGGTATTTGGGAACAATGAGTAACGGGGAAACACTGGGTATTGGGGAAACACTGGGTATTGGGGGAAACACTGGGTCATGGGAAACATTGCATAGTGGGGAAACACTGGGGAATGGGGAAACACTGGGTAATGGTGAAACACTGGGTATTGGGGAAACACTGGGTATTGGGGAAACACTGGGTATTGGGGAAACACTGGGTTATGGCGATACACTGGGTCATGGGGAAACACTGGGTCATGGGGAAACACTGCGTATTGGGGTAACACTGCGTATTGGGGAAACACCGGGTATTGGGGAAAGACCGGGTATTGGGGAAACATTGGGACATGGGGAAACACTGAGTCATGGGGAAACATTGGAAAGTGGGGAAACACTATGCATATGGAAACTCTGGGTATCGGGGAAACACTGGGTATCGGGGAAACACTGGGTATTTGGGAACACTGAGTAATGGGGACACTTGGTAATGGGGACACTTGGTAATGGGGAAACACTGGGTATTGGGGGAAACACTGGTTAGTAGGGCAAAACACTGGGTAGTGGGGAAACACTGCCTATTGGCGAATCACTATGTAATTGGGAAACACTGGATTTTGGGGAACACTGGGTAGTGGGGAAACACTAGGTACTGGGGAAACTCCGGGTAATGAAGCAACACTGGGTAATGGGGAAACATTGGATAGTGGGGAAACACTGGGTACTGGGGAAACACTGGGTACTGGGGAAACATTGGACAGTGGGGAAACTCCGGGTATTGGGGAAATTCCGGGTATTGGGGAAACTCTGGGTATTGGGGAAACACTGGGTAATGGAGAAACTCCGGGTAATGGGTAAACTCCGGGTAATGGGGAAACACTGAGTAAAACGGAAAATGCTGGGTATTGGGAAAAAACTGTGTTATGGGGAAACACTGGGTTATGAGGAAACACTGGGTATTAGGGAAACACTGGTTATTGGGGAAACATTGGATAGTGGGGAAACATTGGATAGTGGGGAAACATTGGATAGTGGGGAAACATTGGATAGTGGGGAAACACTGGATAATGGTGAAAACACTGGGCAATGGGGAAACACTGCGTATCAGGGAAACACTCGGTATTGGGCAAATACTGGATCTTGGGGAAACACTGGACATTGGGGAAACACTGGGCATTGGGGAAACACTGGGTATCTGGGAAACACTGGGTGTCGGGGAAACACTGGATAGTGGAGAAACACTGGATAGTGGGGAAACACTCGGTATTGGGGAAACACTGGATAGTGGGGAAACATTGGGTAATTGGGAAACACTGTGTATTGCGGAAACACTGGGTAATGGGGAAACACTGGGTATCGGAGAAACACTGGGTCTTGGGGAAACACTGGGTATTGGGGGAAACACTGCGTATTGGGGAAACACTGCATATTGGGGAAACACCGGGTATTGGGGAAACACCGGCTATTGGGGAAACACTGGGACATGGGGAAACACTGGGTCATGGGGAAATATTGGACAGTGGGGAAACACTATGCAGATGGAAACTCTGGGTATTGGGGAAACACTGGGTATCGGGGAAACACTGGGTATTGGCGGAAAACACTGGATAGTGGGGAACCACTGGGTATAGGGGAAGCACTGGGTAGTGGGGAAAACACTGGATAGTGGGGAAACACTGGGTAATGGGGAAAGACTATTATCGGGGAAACACTGGGTCATGGGGATACACTGGGTCATGCGGAAACACTGGGTCATGAGGATACACTGGGTTATGGGGATACACTGGGTCATGGGGAAACACTGGTTCATGGGGAAACATTGCATAGTGGGGAAACACTGGGTAATGGGGAAACACTGGGTAATGGGGAAACACTGGGTATCGGAGAAACACTGGGTCATGAGCAAACACTGGGTTATGGGGATACATTGCATCGTGGAGAAACACTGGGTAATGGGGAAACACTGCGTATTGGGGAAACACTGTGTATTGGGGAAACACTGGGTATTGGGGAAACACCGGCTATTGGGGAAACACTGGGACATGGGGAAACACTGGGTCATGGGGAAACATTGGACAGTGGAGAAACACTATGTATATGGAAACTCTGGGTATCGGGGACACACTGCGTATCGGGGAAACACTGGGTATTTGGGAACACTGAGTAACGGGGAAACACTGGGTATTGGGGAAACACTGGGTATTGGGGGAAACACTGGGTCATGGGGAAACATTGCATAGTGGGGAAACACTGGGTAATGGGGAAACACTAGCTAATGGGGAAACACTGGGTATTGGGGAAACACTGGCTATTGGGGAAACACTGGGTCATGAGGATACACTGGGTTATGGGGATACACTGGGTCATGGGGACACACTGGGTCATGGGGAAACTTTGCATAGTGGGGAAACACTGGGTCATGGGGAAACACTGGGTTATGGGGATACATTGCATCGTGGGGAAACACTGGATAATGGGGAAACACTGGGTAATGGGGAAACACTGCGTATTGGGGAAAAATTGGGTATTGGGGAAACACCGGCTATTGGGGACACAGGGACATGGGGAAACACTGGGTCATGGGGAAATATTGGACAGTGGGGAAACACTATGTATATGGAAACTCTGGGTATCGGGGAAACACTGGGTATCGGGGAAACACTGGGTATTTGGGAACACTGAGTAACGGGGAAACACTGGGTATTGGGGGAAACACTGGGTCATGGGGAAACATTGCACAGTGGGGAAACACTGGGTAATGGGGAAACACTAGCTAATGGGGAAACACTGGGTATTGGGGAAACACTGGGACATGGGGAAACACTGGGTCATGGGGAAACATTGGACAGTGGGGAAACACTATGCATATGGAAACTCTGGGTATCGGGGAAACACTGGGTATTTGGGAACAATGAGTAACGGGGAAACACTGGGTATTGGGGAAACACTGGGTATTGGGGGAAACACTGGGTCATGGGAAACATTGCATAGTGGGGAAACACTGGGGAATGGGGAAACACTGGGTAATGGTGAAACACTGGGTATTGGGGAAACACTGGGTATTGGGGAAACACTGGGTATTGGGGAAACACTGGGTTATGGCGATACACTGGGTCATGGGGAAACACTGGGTCATGGGGAAACACTGCGTATTGGGGTAACACTGCGTATTGGGGAAACACCGGGTATTGGGGAAACACCGGGTATTGGGGAAACATTGGGACATGGGGAAACACTGAGTCATGGGGAAACATTGGAAAGTGGGGAAACACTATGCATATGGAAACTCTGGGTATCGGGGAAACACTGGGTATCGGGGAAACACTGGGTATTTGGGAACACTGAGTAATGGGGACACTTGGTAATGGGGACACTTGGTAATGGGGAAACACTGGGTATTGGGGGAAACACTGGTTAGTAGGGCAAAACACTGGGTAGTGGGGAAACACTGCCTATTGGCGAATCACTATGTAATTGGGAAACACTGGATTTTGGGGAACACTGGGTAGTGGGGAAACACTAGGTACTGGGGAAACTCCGGGTAATGAAGCAACACTGGGTAATGGGGAAACATTGGATAGTGGGGAAACACTGGGTACTGGGGAAACACTGGGTACTGGGGAAACATTGGACAGTGGGGAAACTCCGGGTATTGGGGAAATTCCGGGTATTGGGGAAACTCTGGGTATTGGGGAAACACTGGGTAATGGAGAAACTCCGGGTAATGGGTAAACTCCGGGTAATGGGGAAACACTGAGTAAAACGGAAAATGCTGGGTATTGGGAAAAAACTGTGTTATGGGGAAACACTGGGTTACGAGGAAACACTGGGTATTAGGGAAACACTGGTTATTGGGGAAACATTGGATAGTGGGGAAACATTGGATAGTGGGGAAACATTGGATAGTGGGGAAACATTGGATAGTGGGGAAACACTGGATAATGGTGAAAACACTGGGCAATGGGGAAACACTGCGTATCAGGGAAACACTCGGTATTGGGCAAATACTGGATCTTGGGGAAACACTGGACATTGGGGAAACACTGGGCATTGGGGAAACACTGGGTATCTGGGAAACACTGGGTGTCGGGGAAACACTGGATAGTGGAGAAACACTGGATAGTGGGGAAACACTCGGTATTGGGGAAACACTGGATAGTGGGGAAACATTGGGTAATTGGGAAACACTGTGTATTGCGGAAACACTGGGTAATGGGGAAACACTGGGTATCGGAGAAACACTGGGTCTTGGGGAAACACTGGGTATTGGGGGAAACACTGCGTATTGGGGAAACACTGCATATTGGGGAAACACCGGGTATTGGGGAAACACCGGCTATTGGGGAAACACTGGGACATGGGGAAACACTGGGTCATGGGGAAATATTGGACAGTGGGGAAACACTATGCAGATGGAAACTCTGGGTATTGGGGAAACACTGGGTATCGGGGAAACACTGGGTATTGGCGGAAAACACTGGATAGTGGGGAACCACTGGGTATAGGGGAAGCACTGGGTAGTGGGGAAAACACTGGATAGTGGGGAAACACTGGGTAATGGGGAAAGACTATTATCGGGGAAACACTGGGTCATGGGGATACACTGGGTCATGCGGAAACACTGGGTCATGAGGATACACTGGGTTATGGGGATACACTGGGTCATGGGGAAACACTGGTTCATGGGGAAACATTGCATAGTGGGGAAACACTGGGTAATGGGGAAACACTGGGTAATGGGGAAACACTGGGTATCGGAGAAACACTGGGTCATGAGCAAACACTGGGTTATGGGAATACATTGCATCGTGGAGAAACACTGGGTAATGGGGAAACACTGGGTCATGGGGAAACACTGCGTATTGGGGAAACACTGCGTATTGGGGAAAAACTGGGTATTGGGTAAACACCGGCTATTGGGGACACAGGGACATGGGGAAACACTGGGTCATGGGGAAATATTGGACAGTGGGGAAACACTATGCATATGGAAACCCTGGGTATCGGGGAAACACTGGGTATCGGGGAAACACTGGGTATTTGGGAACACTGAGTAACGGGGAAACACTGGGTATTGGGGGAAACTCTGGGTCATGTGGGAAACATTGCATAGTTGGGAAACACTGGGTAATGGGGAAACACTAGCTAATGGGGAAACACTGTATTGGGGAAACACTGGGACATGGGGAAACACTGGGTCATGGGGAAACATTGGACAGTGGGGTAACACTATGCATATGGAAACTCTGGGTATCGGGGAAACACTGGGTATCAGGGAAACACCGAGTAACGGGGAAACACTGGGTATTGGGGAAACACTTGGTATTGGGGGAAACACTGGGTCATGGGGAAACATTGCATAGTGGGGAAACACTGGGTAATGAGGAAACACTGGGTAATGGGGAAACACTGGGTATTGGGGAAACACTGGGTATTGGGGAAACACTGGGTCATGAGGATACACTGGGTTATGGGCATACACTGGGTCATGGGGAAATACTGGGTCATGGGGAAACACTGGGTCATGGGGAAACACTGCCTATTGGGGTAACACTGCGTATTGGGGAAACACCGGGTATTGGGGAAACACCGGGTATTGGGGAAACATTGGGACATGGGGAAACACTGAGTCATGGGGAAACATTGGACAGTGGGGAAACACTATGCATATGGAAACTCTGGGTATCGGGGAAACACTGGGTATCGGGGAAACACTGGGTATTGGGGAAACACTGGGTAGTAAGGCAAAACACTGGGTAGTGGGGAAACACTGGGTACTGGGGAAACTCCGGGTAATGAGGAAACACTGGGTAATGGGGAAACATTGGATAGTGGGGAAACACTGGGTACTGGGGAAACACTGTGTACTGGGGAAACACCAGGTACCAGGGAAACCTCGGATATTGGGGAAATTCCGGGTATTGGGGAAACTCTGGGTACTGGGGAAACACTGGGTAATGGAGAAACTCCGGGTAATGGGTAAACTCCGGGTAATGGGGAAACACTGAGTAAAACGGAAAACACTGGGTATTGGGAAAAAACTGGGTTATGGGGAAACACTGGCTTATGGGGAAACACTGGGTATTAGGGAAACACTGGTTATTGGGGAAACATTGGATAGTGGGGAAACATTGGATAGTGGGGAAACATTGGATAGTGGGGAAAACACTGGGCAATGGGGAAACACTGTGTATCAGGGAAACACTCGGTATTGGGCAAATACTGGGTCTTGGGGAAACACTGTGCATTGGGGAAACACTGGGCATTGGAGAAACACTGGGTATCTGGGAAACACTGGGTGTCGGGGAAACACTGGATAGTGGGGAAACACTGGATAGTGGGGAAACACTCGGTATTAGGGAAAACACTGGATAGTGGGGAAACATTGGGTAATTGGGAAACACTGTGTATTGGGGAAAAACTGGGTTATGGGGTAAGACTAGTATCGGGGGAACACTGGGTATTGGGGAAACACTGGGTATTGGGGAAACACTGGGTCATGAGGAAACACTGGGTCATGGGGATACACTGGGTCATGGGGAAACACTGGGTCATGGGGAAACATTGCATAGTGGGGAAACATTGCATAGTGGGGAAACACTGGGTAATGGAGAAACACTGAGTATCGGAGAAACACTGGGTCTTGGGGAAACACTGGGTCATGATTAAACACTGGGTTATGGGGATACATTGTATCGTGGGGAAACACTGGGTAATGGGGAAACACTGGGTAATGGGGAAACACTGCATATTGGGGAAACACTGCATATTGGGGAAACACCGGGTATTGGGGAAACACCGGCTATTGGGGAAACACTGGGACATGGGGAAACACTGGGTCATGGGGAAATATTGGGCATTAGCGGGAAACACTGGGTATTGGGAAAACACTGGGTTATGGGGAAACACTGGGTTATGGGGAAACATTGCATAGTGGGGAAACACTGGGTCATGGGGAAGCACTTGGTAATGGGGAAACACTGCATATTGTGGAAACACTGCGTATTGGGGAAACACCGGGTATTGGGGAAACACCGGGTAATGGGGAAACACTGCGTATTGGGGAAACACTGCGTATTGGGGAAACACCGGGTATTGGGGAAACACCGGCTATTGGGGAAACACTGGGACATGGGGAAACACTGGGGTCATGGGTAAATATTGGACAGTGGGGAAACACTATGCATATGGAAACACTGAGTAACGGGGAAACACTGGGTATTGGGGAAGCACTGGGTATTGGGGGAACACTGGGTCATGGGGAAACATTGAATAGTGGGGAAACACTGGGTAATGGGGAAACACTAGCTAATGGGGAAACACTGAATATTGGGGAAACACTGGGTATTGGGGAAACACTGGGTCATGAGGATACACTGGGTTATGGGGATACACTGGGTCATGGGGAAACACTGGGTCATGGGCAAATACTGGTTCATGGGGAAACACTGGGTATTGGGGTAACACTGCGTATTGGGGAAACACCGGGTATTGGGGAAACACCGGGTATTGGGGAAACATTGGGACATGGGGAAACACTGGGTAATGGGGAAACATTGGACAGTGGGGAAACACTATGCATATGGAAACTCTGGGTATCGGGGAAACATTGGGTATCGGGGAAACACTGGGTATTTGGGAACACTGAGTAATGGGGGCACTTGGTAATGGGGAAACACTGGGTATTGGGAGAAACACTGGGTAGTAGGGCAAAACACTGGGTAGTGGGGAAACACTGCCTATTGGCGAATCACTATGTAATTGGGAAACACTGGATTTTGGAGAAACACTGGGTAGTGGGGAAACACTGGGTACTGGGGAAACTCCGGGTAATGGGGAAACACTGGGTAATGGGGAAACATTGGATAGTGGGGAAACACTGGGTACTGGGGAAACACCGCGTATTGGGGAAACACGGGGTATTGGGGAAACACTGGGACATAGGGAAACACTGGGTTATGGGTAAATATTGGACAGTGGGGAAACACTATGCATATGGAAACTCTGGGTATCGGGGAAACACTGGGTATCGGGGAAACACTGGGTATTTGGGAACACTGAGTAATGGGGAAACACTGGGTATTGGGGAAACACTGGGTATTGGGGGAACACTGGGTCATGGGGAAACATTGAATAGTGGGGAAACACTGGGTAATGGGGAAACCCTAGCTAATGGGGAAACACTGAATATTGGGGAAACACTGGGTATTGGGGCAACACTGGGTCATGAGGATACACTGGGTTATGTGGATACCCTGGGTCACGGGGAAACACTGGGTCATGGGGAAATACTGGTTCATGGGGAAACACTGGGTATTGGGATAACACTGCGTATTGGGGAAACACCGGGTATTGGGGAAACACCGGGTATTGGGGAAATATTGGGACATGGGGAAACACTGGGTCATGGGGAAACATTGGACAGTGGGGAAACACTATGCATATGGCAACTCTGGGTATCGGGGAAACACTGGGTATCGGGGAAACACTGGGTATTTGGGAACACTGAGTAATGGGGACACTTGGTAATGGGGAAACACTGGGTATTGGGAGAAACACTGGGTAGTAGGGCAAAACACTGGGTAGTGGGGAAACACTGCCTATTGGCGAATCACTATGTAATTGGGAAACACTGGATTTTGGAGAAACACTGGGTAGTGGGGAAACACTGGGTACTGGGGAAACTCCGGGTAATGGGGAAACACTGGGTAATGGGGAAACACTGGATAGTGGGGAAACACTGGGTACTGGGGAAACACTGGGTACTGGGGAAACACCGGGTACCGGGAAAACTCCGGGTATTGGGGAAATTCCGGGTATTGGGGAAATTCCGGGTATTGGGGAAACTCTGGGTATTGGGGAAACACTGGGTAATGGAGAAACTCCGGGTAATGGGTAAACTCCGGGTAATGGGGAAACACTGAGTAAAACGGAAAACACTGGGTTATGGGGAAACACTGGATAATGGGTAAACACTGGTTATTAGGGAAACATTGGATAGTGGGGAAACATTGGATAGTGGGGAAACATTGGATAGTGGGGAAACACTGGATAATGGTGAAAACACTGGGCAATGGGGAAACACTGCGTATCAGGGAAACACTCGTTATTGGGGAAACACTGGGCATTGGGGAAACACTGGGCATTGGGGAAACACTGGGCGTCGGGGAAACACTGGGTGTCGGGGAAACACTGGGTTTCGGGGAAACACTGGATAGTGGGGAAACACTCGGTATTGGGGAAAACACTGGATAGTGGGGAAACATTGGGTAATTGGGAAACACTGTGTATTGGAGAAACACTGGGTTATGGGGAAAGACTAGTATCGGGGAATCACTGGGTATTGGGGAAACACTGGGTATTGGGGAAACATTGCATAGTGGGGAAACATTGCATAGTGGGGAAACACTGGGTAATGGGGAAACACTGGGCAATGGGGAAACACTGGGTATCGGAGAAACAGTGCGTCTTGGGGAAACACTGGGTCATGAGGAAACACTGGGTTATGGGGATACATTGCATAGTGGGGAAACACTGGGTACTGGGGAAACACTGGGTAATGGGGAAACACTGTGTATTGGGGAAACACTGGGACATGGGGAAACACTGGGTCATGGGGAAACATTGGGCAGTGGGGAAACACTATGCATATGGAAACTCTGGGTATCGGGGAAACACTGGGTATTTGGGAACACTGAGTAACGGTGAAACACTGGGTATTGGGGAAACACTGGCTATTGCGGGAAACACTGGGTCATGGGGAAACATTGCATAGTGGGGAAACACTGGGTAATGGGGAAACACTAGCTAATGGGGAAACACTGGGTATTGGGGAAACACTGGGTATTGGGGAAACACTGGGTCATGAGGATACACGGGGTTATGGGGATACACTGGGTCATGGGGAAATACTGGGTCATGGGGAAACACTGGGTCATGGGGAAACACTGCGTATTGGGGTAACACTGCGTATTGGGGAAACACCGGGTATTGGGGAAACACCGGGTATTGGGGAAACACTGGGACATGGGGAAACACTGGGCCATGGGGAAACATTGGACAGTGGGGAACCACTATGCATATGGAAACTCAGGGTATCGGGGATACACTGGGTATTGGGGAAACACTGGGTCATGGGGAAACATTGCATAGTGGGGAAACAATGCATAGTGGGGAAACACTGGGTAATGGGGAAACACTGGTTAATAGGGAAACACTGGGTATCGGAGAAACACTGCGTCTTGGGGAAACAATGGGTCATGAGGAAACACTGGGTTATGGGGATACATTGCATAGTTGGGAAACACTGGGTAATGGTGAAAACACTGGGCAATGGGGAAACACTGCGTATCAGGGAAACACTCGGAATTGGGCAAATGCTGGGTCTTGGGGAAACACTGGGCATTGGGGAAACACTGGGCATTGGGGAAACACTGAGTGTCGGGGAAACACTGGGTGTCGGGGAAACACTGGATAGTGCGGAGACACTGGATAGTGGGGAAACACTCGGTATTGGGGAAAACACTGGATAGTGGGGAAACATTGGGTAATTGGGAAACACTGGGTAATGGGGAAACACTGGGTATCGGAGAAACACTGGGTCTTGGGGAAACACTGGGTCATGAGGAAACACAGGGTTATGGGGATACATTGCATCGTGGGGAAACACTGGGTAATGGGGAAACACTGGGTAATGGGGAAACACTGCGTATTGGGGAAACACTGCGTATTGGGGAAACACCGGGTATTGGGGAAACACCGGCTATTGGGGAAACACTGGGACATGGGGAAACACTGGGTCATGGGTAAATATTGGACAGTGGGGAAACACTATGCATATGGGAACTCTGGGTATCGGGGAAACACTGGGTATCGGGGAAACACTGGGTATTTGGGAACACTGAGTAACGGGGAAACACTGGGTATTGGGGAAACACTGGGTCATGGGGAAACATTGAATAGTGGGGAAACACTGGGTAATGGGGAAACACTAGCTAATGGGGAAACACTGAATATTGGGGAAACACTGGGTATTGGGGAAACACTGGGTCATGAGGATACACTGGGTTATGGGGATACACTGGGTCATGGGGAAACACTGGGTCATGGGGAAATACTGGTTCATGCTGAAACACTGGGTATTGGGGTAACACTGCGTATTGGGGAAACACCGGGTATTGGGGAAACACCGGGTATTGGGGAAACATTGGGACATGGGGAAACACTGGGTCATGGGGAAACATTGGACAGTGGGGAAACACTATGCATGTGGAAACTCTGGGTATCGGGGAAACACTGGGTATCGGGGAAACCCTGGGTATTTGGGAACACTGAGTAATGGGGACACTTGGTAATGGGGAAACACTGGGTATTGGGAGAAACACTGGGTAGTAGGGCAAAACACTGGGTAGTGGGGAAACACTGCCTATTGGCGAATCACTATGTAATTGGGAAACACTGGATTTTGGAGAAACACTGGGTAGTGGGGAAACACTGGGTACTGGGGAAGCTCCGGGTAATGGGGAAACACTGGGTAATGGGGAAACATTGGATAGTGGGGAAACACTGGGTATTGGGGAAACATCTCTATTGGGGAAACACCGGGTATTGGGGAAACACCGGCTATTGGGGAAACACTGGGACATAGTGAAACACTGGGTCATGGGTAAATATTGGACAGTGGGGAAACACTATGCATATGGAAACTCTGGGTATCGGGGAAACACTGGGTATCGGGGAAACACTGGGTATTTGGGAACACTGACTAATGGGGACACTTGGTAATGGGGAAACACTGCGTAACGGGCGAACACTGGGTATTGGGGAAACACTGGGTATTGGGGAAAACACTGGGTAGTGGGGCAAAACACTGGGTAGTGGGGAAACACTGCCTATTGGTGAATCACTATGTAATTGGGAAACACTGGATTTTGGAGAAACACTGGGTAGTGGGGAAACACTGGGTACTGGGGAAACTCCGGGTAATGGGGAAACACTGGGTAATGGGGAAACACTGGATAGTGCGGAAACACTATGCATATGGAAACTCTGGGTATCGGGGAAACACTGGGTATTTGGGAACACTGAGTAACGGGGAAACACTAGGTATTGGGGAAACACTGGCTATTGCGGGAAACACTGGGTCATGGGGAAACATTGCATAGTGGGGAAACACTGGGTAATGGGGAAACACTAGCTAATGGGGAAACACTGGGTATTGGGGAAACACTGGGTATTGGGGAAACACTGGGTCATGAGGATACACTGGGTTATGGGGATACACTGGGTCATGGGGAAATACTGGTTCATGGGGAAAACACTGGGTCATGGGGAAACACTGCGTATTGGGGTAACACTGCGTATTGGGGAAACACCGGGTATTGGGGAAACACCGGGTATTGGGGAAACACTGGGACATGGGGAAACACTGGGTCATGGGGAAACATTGGACAGTGGGGAACCACAATGCATGTGGAAACTCAGGGTATCGGGGATACACTGGGTATTGGGGAAACACTGGGTCATGGGGAAACATTGCATAGTGGGGAAACAATGCATAGTGGGGAAACACTGGGTAATGGGGAAACACTGGTTAATAGGGAACACTGGGTATCGGTGAAACACTGCGTCTTGGGGAAACAATGGGTCATGAGGAAACACTGGGTTATGGGGATACATTGCATAGTGGGGAAACACTGGGTAATGGTGAAAACACTGGGCAATGGGGAAACACTGCGTATCAGGGAAACACTCGGAATTGGGCAAATACTGGGTCTTGGGGAAACACTGGGCATTGGGGAAACACTGGGCATTGGGGAAAAACTGGGTGTCGGGGAAACACTGGGTGTCGGGGAAACACTGGATAGTGCGGAGACACTGGATAGTGGGGAAACACTCGGTATTGGGGAAACACTGGATAGTGGGGAAACATTGAGTAATTGGAAAACACTGGGTAATGGGGAAACACTGGGTATCGGAGAAACACTGGGTTTGGGGAAACACTGGGTCATGAGGAAACACAGGGTTATGGGGATACATTGCATCGTGGGGAAACACTGGGTAATGGGGAAACACTGCGTATTGGGGAAACACTGCGTATTGGGGAAACGCTGCGTATTGGGGAAACACCGGGTATTGGGGAAACACCGGCTATTGGGGAAACACTGGGACATGGGGAAACACTGTGTCATGGGTAAATATTGGACAGTGGGGAAACACTATGCATATGGAAACTCTGGGTATCGGGGAAACACTGGGTATCGGGGAAACACTGGGTATTTGGAAACACTGAGTAACGGGGAAACACTGGGTATTGGGGAAACACTGGGTATTGGGGGAACACTGGGTCATGGGGAAACATTGAATAGTGGGGAAACAATGGGTAATGGGGAAACACTAGCTAATGGGGAAACACTGAATATTGGGGAACACTGGGTATTGGGGAAACACTGGGTCATGAGGATACACTGGGTTATGGGGATACACTGGGTCATGGGGAAACACTGGCTCATGGGGAAATACTGGTTCATGGGGAAACACTGGGTATTGGGGTAACACTGCGTATTGGGGAAACACCGGGTATTGGGGAAACACCGGGTATTGGGGAAACATTGGGACATGGGGAAACACTGGGTCATGGGGAAACATTGGACAGTGGGGAAACACTATGCATATGGAATCTCTGGGTATCGGGGAAACACTGGGTATCGGGGAAACACTGGGTATTTGGGAACACTGAGTAATGGGGACACTTGGTAATGGGGAAACACTGGGTATTGGGAGAAACACTGGGTAGTAGGGCAAAACACTGGGTAGTGGGGAAACACTGCCTATTGGCGAATCACTATGTAATTGGGAAACACTGGATTTTGGAGAAACACTGGGTAGTGGGGAAACACTGGGTACTGGGGAAACTCCGGGTAATGGGGAAACACTGGGTAATGGGGAAACATTGGATAGTGGGGAACCACTGGGTATTGGGGAAACACCTCTATTGGGGAAACACCGGGTATTGGGGAAACACCGGCTATTGGGGAAACACTGGGACATAGGGAAACACTGGGTCATGGGTAAATATTGGACAGTGGGGAAACACTATGCATATGGAAAATCTGGGTATCGGGGAAACACTGGGTATCGGGGAAACACTGGGTATTTGGGAACACTGACTAATGGGGACACTTGGTAATGGGGAAACACTGCGTAACGGGGGAACACTGGGTATTGGGGAAACACTGGGTATTGGGGAAAACACTGGGTAGTGGGGCAAAACACTGGGTAGTGGGGAAACACTGCCTATTGGCGAATCACTATGTAATTGGGAAACACTGGATTTTGGAGAAGCACTGGGTAGTGGGGAAACTCCGGGTAATGGGGAAACACTGGGTAATGGGGAAACACTGGATAGTGGGGAAACACTGGGTACTGGGGAAACACTGGGTACTGGGGAAACACCGGGTACCGGGAAAACTCCGGGTATTGGGGAAATTCCGGGTATTGGGGAAATTCCGGGTATTGGGGAAACTCTGGGTATTGGGGAAGCACTGGGTAATGGAGAAACTCCGGGTAATGGGTAAAGTCCGGGTAATGGGGAAACACTGAGTAAAACGGAAAACACTGGGTTATGGGGAAACACTGGATAATGGGGAAACACTGGTTATTAGGGAAACATTGGATAGTGGAGAAACATTGGATAGTGGGGAAACATTGGATAGTGGGGAAACACTGGATAATGGTGAAAACACTGGGCAATGGGGAAACACTGCGTATCAGGGAAACACTCGTTATTGGGGAAACACTGGGCATTGGGGAAACACTGGGCGTCGGGGAAACACTGTGTGTCGGGGAAACACTGGGTGTCGGGGAAACACTGGATAGTGGGGAAACACTCGGTATTGGGGAAAGCACTGGATAGTGGGGAAACATTAGGTAATTGGGAAACACTGTGTATTGGAGAAACACTGGGTTATGGGGAAAGACTAGTATCGGGGAAACACTGGGTATTGGGGAAACACTGGGTATTGGGGAAACATTGCATAGTGGGGAAACATTGCATAGTGGGGAAACACTGGGTAATGGGGAAACACTGGGCAATGGGGAAACACTGGGTATCGGAGAAACACTGCGTCTTGGGGAAACACTGGGTCATGAGGAAACACTGGGTTATGGGGATACATTGCATAGTGGGGAAACACTGGGTAATGGGGAAACACTGGGTAATGGGGAAACACTGTGTATTGGGGAAACACTGGGACATGGGGAAACACTGGGTCATGGGGAAACATTGGACAGTGGGGAAACACTATGCATATGGAAACTCTGGGTATCGGGGAAACACTGGGTAGTTGGGAACACTGAGTAACGGGGAAACACTGGGTATTGGGGAAACACTGGCTATTGCGGGAAACACTGGGTCATGGGAAACATTGCATAGTGGGGAAACACTGGGTAATGAGGAAACACTAGCTAATGGGGAAACACTGGGTATTGGGGAAACACTGGGTATTGGGGAAACACTGGGTCATGAGGATACACTGGGTTATGGGGATACACTGGGTCATGGGGAAATACTGGGTCATGGGGAAACACTGGGTCATGGGGAAACACTGCGTATTGGGGTAACACTGCGTATTGGGGACACACCGCGTATTGGGGAAACACCGGGTATTGGGGAAACACTGGGACATGGGGAAACACTGCGTCATGGGGAAACATTGGACAGTGGGGAACCACTATGCATATGGAAACTCAGGGTATCGGGGATACACTGGGTATTGGGGAAACACTGGGTCATGGGGAAACATTGCATAGTGGGGAAACAAGGCATAGTAGGGAAACACTGGGTAATGGGGAAACACTGGTTAATAGGGAAACACTGGGTATCGGAGAAACACTGCGTCTTGGGGAAACAATGGGCCATGAGGAAACACTGGGTTATGGGGATACATTGCATAGTGGGGAAACACTGGGTAATGGTGAAAACACTGGGCAATGGGGAAACACTGCGTATCAGGGAAACACTCGGAATTGGGCAAATACTGGGTCTTGGGGAAACACTGGGCATTGGGGAAACACTGGGCATTGGGGAAACACTGGGTGTCGGGGAAACACTGGGTGTCGGGGAAACACTGGGTGTCGGGGAAACACTGGATAGTGCGGAGACACTGGATAGTGGGGAAACACTCGGTATTGGGGAAAACACTGGATAGTGGGGAAACATTGGGTAATTGGGAAACACTGTGTATTGGGGAAACACTGGGTTATGGGGAAAGACTGCATATTGGGGCAACACCGGGCATTGGGGAAACACCGGGTATTGGGGAAACACTGGGACATGGGGAAACACTGGGTCATGGGGAAATATTGGACAGTGGCGAAACACTATGCATATGAAACTCTGGGTATTGGGGAAACACTGGGTATTGGGGAAACACTGGGTATTGGCAGAAAACACTGGATAGTGGGGAACCACTGGGTATAGGGGAAACACTGGATAGTGGGGAAAACACTGGATAGTGGGGAAACACTGGGTAATGGGGAAAGACTGGGTAATGGGGAAACACTGGGTATCGGAGAAACACTGGGTCTTGGGGAAACACTGGGTCATGAGGAAACACAGGGTTGTGGGGATACATTGCATCGTGGGGAAACACTGGGTAATGGGGAAACACTGGGTAATGGGGAAACACTGCGTATTGGGGAAACACTGCGTATTGGGGAAACACCGGGTATTGGGGAAACACCGGCTATTGGGGAAACACTGGGGCATGGGGAAACACTGGGGTCATGGGTAAATATTGGACAGTGGGGAAACACTATGCATATGGAAACACTGAGTAACGGGGAAACACTGGGTATTGGGGAAGCACTGGTTATTGGGGGAACACTGGGTCATGGGGAAACATTGAATAGTGGGGAAACACTGGGTAATGGGGAAACACTAGCTAATGGGGAAACACTGAATATTGGGGAAACACTGGGTATTGGGGAAACACTGGGTCATGAGGATACACTGGGTTATGGGGATACACTGGGTCATGGGGAAACACTGGGTCATGGGCAAATACTGGTTCATGGGGAAACACTGGGTATTGGGGTAACACTGCGTATTGGGGAAACACCGGGTATTGGGGAAACACCGGGTATTGGGGAAACATTGGGACATGGGGAAACACTGGGTAATGGGGAAACATTGGACAGTGGGGAAACACTATGCATATGGAAACTCTGGGTATCGGGGAAACACTGGGTATCGGGGAAACACTGGGTATTTGGGAACACTGAGTAATGGGGGCACTTGGTAATGGGGAAACACTGGGTATTGGGAGAAACACTGGGTAGTAGGGCAAAACACTGGGTAGTGGGGAAACACTGCCTATTGGCGAATCACTATGTAATTGGGAAACACTGGATTTTGGAGAAACACTGGGTAGTGGGGAAACACTGGGTATTGGGGAAACTCCGTGTAATGGGGAAACACTGGGTAATGGGGAAACATTGGATAGTGGGGAAACACTGGGTACTGGGGAAACACCGCGTATTGGGGAAACACCGGGTATTGGGGAAACACCGGCTATTGGGGAAACACTGGGACATAGGGAAACACTGGGTCATGGGTAAATATTGGACAGTGGGGAAACACTATGCATATGGAAACTCTGGGTATCGGGGAAACACTGGGTATCGGGGAAACACTGGGTATTTGGGAACACTGAGTAATGGGGAAACACTGGGTATTGGGGAAACACTGGGTATTGGGGGAACACTGGGTCATGGGGAAACATTGAATAGTGGGGAAACACTGGGTAATGGGGAAACCCTAGCTAATGGGGAAACACTGAATATTGGAGAAACACTGGGTATTGGGGCAACACTGGGTCATGAGGATACACTGGGTTATGGGGATACACTGGGTCACAGGGAAACACTGGGTCATGGGGAAATATTGGTTCATGGGGAAACACTGGGTATTGGGATAGCACTGCGTATTGGGGAAACACCGGGTATTGGGGAAACACCGGGTATTGGGGAAACATTGGGACATGGGGAAACACTGGGTCATGGGGAAACATTGGACAGTGGGGAAACACTATGCATATGGCAACTCTGGGTATCGGGGAAACACTGGGTATCGGGGAAACACTGGGTATTTGGGAACACTGAGTAATGGGGACACTTGGTAATGGGGAAACACTGGGTATTGGGAGAAACACTGGGTAGTAGGGCAAAACACTGGGTAGTGGGGAAACACTGCCTATTGGCGAATCACTATGTAATTGGGAAACACTGGATTTTGGAGAAACACTGGGTAGTGGGGAAACACTGGGTACTGGGGAAACTCCGGGTAATGGGGAAACACTGGGTAATGGGGAAACACTGGATAGTGGGGAAACACTGGGTACTGGGGAAACACTGGGTAATGGGGAAACACTGGATAGTGGGGAAACACTGGGTACTGGGGAAACACTGGGTACTGGGGAAACACCGGGTACCGGGAAAACTCCGGGTATTGGGGAAATTCCGGGTATTGGGGAAATTCCGGGTATTGGGGAAACTCTGGGTATTGGGGAAACACTGGGTAATGAGGAAACTCCGGGTAATGGGTAAACTCCGGGTAATGGGGAAACACTGAGTAAAACGGAAAACACTGGGTTATGGGGAAACACTGGATAATGGGGAAACACTGGTTATTAGGGAAACATTGGATAGTGGAGAAACATTGGATAGTGGGGAAACATTGGATAGTGGGGAAACACTGGATAATGGTGAAAACACTGGGCAATGGGGAAACACTGCGTATCAGGGAAACACTCGTTATTGGGGAAACACTGGGCATTGGGGAAACACTGGGCATTGGGGAAACACTGGGCGTCGGGGAAACACTGGGTGTCGGGGAAACACTGGGTTTCGGGGAAACACTGGATAGTGGGGAAACACTCGGTATTGGGGAAAACACTGGATAGTGGGGAAACATTGGGTAATTGGGAAACACTGTGTATTGGAGAAACACTGGGTTATGGGGAAAGACTAGTATCGGGGAATCACTGGGTATTGGGGAAACACTGGGTATTGGGGAAACATTGCATAGTGGGGAAACATTGCATAGTGGGGAAACACTGGGTAATGGGGAAACACTGGGCAATGGGGAAACACTGGGTATCGGAGAAACAGTGCGTCTTGGGGAAACACTGGGTCATGAGGAAACACTGGGTTATGGGGATACATTGCACAGTGGGGAAACACTGGGTACTGGGGAAACACTGGGTAATGGGGAAACACTGTGTATTGGGGAAACACTGGGACATGGGGAAACACTGGGTCATGGGGAAACATTGGGCAGTGGGGAAACACTATGCATATGGAAACTCTGGGTATCGGGGAAACATTGGGTATTTGGGAACACTGAGTAACGGTGAAACACTGGGTATTGGGGAAACACTGGCTATTGCGGGAAACACTGGGTCATGGGGAAACATTGCATAGTGGGGAAACACTGGGTAATGGGGAAACACTAGCTAATGGGGAAACACTGGGTATTGGGGAAACACTGGGTATTGGGGAAACACTGGGTCATGAGGATACACGGGGTTATGGGGATACACTGGGTCATGGGGAAATACTGGGTCATGGGGAAACACTGGGTCATGGGGAAACACTGCGTATTGGGGTAACACTGCGTATTGGGGAAACACCGGGTATTGGGGAAACACCGGGTATTGGGGAAACACTGGGACATGGGGAAACACTGGGTCATGGGGAAACATTGGACAGTGGGGAACCACTATGCATATGGAAACTCAGGGTATCGGGGATACACTGGGTATTGGGGAAACACTGGGTCATGGGGAAACATTGCATAGTGGGGAAACAATGCATAGTGGGGAAACACTGGGTAATGGGGAAACACTGGTTAATAGGGAAACACTGGGTATCGGAGAAACACTGCGTCTTGGGGAAACAATGGGTCATGAGGAAACACTGGGTTATGGGGATACATTGCATAGTGGGGAAACACTGGTAATGGTGAAAACACTGGGCAATGGGGAAACACTGCATATCAGGGAAACACTCGGAATTGGGCAAATGCTGGGTCTTGGGGAAACACTGGGCATTGGGGAAACACTGGGCATTGGGGAAACACTGGGTGTCGGGGAAACACTGGGTGTCGGGGAAACACTGGATAGTGCGGAGAAACTGGATAGTGGGGAAACACTCGGTATTGGGGAAAACACTGGATAGTGGGGAAACATTGGGTAATTGGGAAACACTGGGTAATGGGGAAAAACTGGGTATCGGAGAAACACTGCGTCTTGGGGAAACACTGGGTCATGAGGAAACACAGGGTTATGGGGATACATTGCATCGTGGGGAAACACTGGGTAATGGGGAAACACTGGGTAATGGGGAAACACTGCGTATTGGGGAAACACTGCGTATTGGGGAAACACCGGCTATTGGGGAAACACCGGCTATTGGGGAAACACTGGGACATGGGGAAACACTGGGTCATGGGTAAATATTGGACAGTGGGGAAACACTATGCATATGGGAACTCTGGGTATCGGGGAAACACTGGGTATCGGGGAAACACTGGGTATTTGGGAACACTGAGTAACGGGGAAACACTGGGTATTGGGGAAACACTGGGTCATGGGGAAACATTGAATAGTGGGGAAACAATGGGTAATGGGGAAACACTAGCTAATGGGAAAACACTGAATATGGGGGAAACACTGGGTATTGGGGAAACACTGGGTCATGAGGATACACTGGGTTATGGGGATACACTGGGTCATGGGGAAACACTGGGTCATGGGGAAATACTGGTTCATGCGGAAACACTGGGTATTGGGGTAACACTGCGTATTGGGGAAACACCGGGTATTGGGGAAACACCGGGTATTGGGGAAACACTGGGTATCGGGGAAACCCTGGGTATTTGGGAACACTGAGTAATGGGGACACTTGGTAATGGGGAAACACTGGGTATTGGGAGAAACACTGGGTAGTAGGGCAAAACACTGGGTAGTGGGGAAACACTGCCTATTGGCGAATCACTATGTAATTGGGAAACACTGGATTTTGGAGAAACACTGGGTAGTGGGGAAACACTGGGTACTGGGGAAGCTCCGGGTAATGGGGAAACACTGGGTAATGGGGAAACATTGGATAGTGGGGAAACACTGGGTATTGGGGAAACACCTCTATTGGGGAAACACCGGGTATTGGGGAAACACCGGCTATTGGGGAAACACTGGGTACTGGGGAAACACTGGGTACTGGGGAAACACCGGGTACCGGGAAAACTCCGGGTATTGGGGAAATTCCGGGTATTGGGGAAATTCCGGGTATTGGGGAAACTCTGGGTATTGGGGAAGCACTGGGTAATGGAGAAACTCCGGGTAATGGGTAAAGTCCGGGTAATGGGGAAACACTGAGTAAAACGGAAAACACTGGGTTATGGGGAAACACTGGATAATGGGGAAACACTGGTTATTAGGGAAACATTGGATAGTGGAGAAACATTGGATAGTGGGGAAACATTGGATAGTGGGGAAACACTGGATAATGGTGAAAACACTGGGCAATGGGGAAACACTGCGTATCAGGGAAACACTCGTTATTGGGGAAACACTGGGCATTGGGGAAACACTGGGCGTCGGGGAAACACTGGGTGTCGGGGAAACACTGGGTGTCGGGGAAACACTGGATAGTGGGGAAACACTCGGTATTGGGGAAAGCACTGGGTAGTGGGGAAACATTAGGTAATTGGGAAACACTGTGTATTGGAGAAACACTGGGTTATGGGGAAAGACTAGTATCGGGGAAACACTGGGTATTGGGGAAACACTGGGTATTGGGGAAACATTGCATAGTGGGGAAACATTGCATAGTGGGGAAACACTGGGTAATGGGGAAACACTGGGCAATGGGGAAACACTGGGTATCGGAGAAACGCTGCGTCTTGGGGAAACACTGGGTCATGAGGAAACACTGGGTTATGGGGATACATTGCATAGTGGGGAAACACTGGGTAATGGGGAAACACTGGGTAATGGGGAAACACTGTGTATTGGGGAAACACTGGGACATGGGGAAACACTGGGTCATGGGGAAACATTGGACAGTGGGGAAACACTATGCATATGGAAACTCTGGGTATCGGGGAAACACTGGGTAGTTGGGAACACTGAGTAACGGGGAAACACTGGGTATTGGGGAAACACTGGCTATTGCGGGAAACACTGGGTCATGGGGAAACATTGCAAAGTGGGGAAACACTGGGTAATGGGGAAACACTAGCTAATGGGGAAACACTGGGTATTGGGGAAACACTGGGTATTGGGGAAACACTGGGTCATGAGGATACACTGGGTTATGGGGATACACTGGGTCATGGGGAAACACTGGGTCATGGGGAAACACTGCGTATTGGGGTAACACTGCGTATTGGGGAAACACCGGGTATTGGGGAAACACCGGGTATTGGGGAAACACTGGGACATGGGGAAACACTGGGTCATGGGGAAACATTGGACAGTGGGGAACCACTATGCATATGGAAACTCAGGGTATCGGGGATACACTGGGTATTGGGGAAACACTGGGTTATGGGGAAACATTGCATAGTGGGGAAACAAGGCATAGTAGGGAAACACTGGGTAATGGGGAAACACTGGTTAATAGGGAAACACTGGGTATCGGAGAAACACTGCGTCTTGGGGAAACAATGGGCCATGAGGAAACACTGGGTTATGGGGATACATTGCATAGTGGGGAAACACTGGGTAATGGTGAAAGCACTGGGCAATGGGGAAACACTGCGTATCAGGGAAACACTCGGAATTGGGCAAATACTGGGTCTTGGGGAAACACTGGGCATTGGGGAAACAATGGGCATTGGGGAAACACTGGGTGTCGGGGAACACTGGGTGTCGGGGAAACACTGGGTGTCGGGGAAACACTGGATAGTGCGGAGACACTGGATAGTGGGGAAACACTCGGTATTGGGGAAACACTGGATAGTGGGGAAACATTGGGTAATTGGGAAACACTGTGTATTGGGGAAACACTGGGTTATGGGGAAAGACTAGTATCGGGGAAACACTGGGTATAGGGGAAACACTGTGTATTGGGGAAACACTGGGTCACAAGGAAACACTGGGTCATGGGGATACACTGGGTCATGGGGAAACACTGGGTCATGGGGAAACATTGCATAGTGGGGAAACATTGCATAGTGGGGAAACACTGGGTAATGGGGAAACACTGGGTATCGGAGAAACACTGGGTCTTGGGGAAACACTGGGTCATGAGGAAACACTGGGTCATGAGGATACATTGCATCGTGGGGAAACACTGGGTAATGGGGAAACACTGGGTAATGGGGAAACACTGCGTATTGGGGAAACACTGCATATTGGGGCAACACCGGGCATTGGGGAAACACCGGGTATTGGGGAAACACTGGGACATGGGGAAACACTGGGTCATGGGGAAATATTGGACAGTGGCGAAACACTATGCATATGGAAACTCTGGGTATTGGGGAAACACTGGGCATTGGGGAAACACTGGGTATTGGCAGAAAACACTGGATAGTGGGGAACCACTGGGTATAGGGGAAACACTGGATAGTGGGGAAAACACTGGATAGTGGGGAAACACTGGGTAATGGGGAAAGACTGGGTAATGGGGAAACACTGGGTATCGGAGAAACACTGGGTCATGAGGAAACACTGGGTTATGGGGGTACATTGCATCGTGGGGAAACACTGGGGAATGGGGAAACACTGGGTAATGGGGAAACACTGCGTATTGGGGAAACACCGGCTATTGGGGAACCACTGGGGCATGGGGAAACACTGGGACATGGGGACACATTGGACAGTGGGGAAACACTATGCATATGGAAACTCTGGGTATCGGGGAAACACTGGGTATCGGGGAAACACTGGGTATTGGGGAAACACTGGGTATTGGGGGAAACACTGGGTCATGGGGAAACATTGCATAGTGGGGAAACGCTGGGTAATGGGGAAACACTAGCTAATGGGGAAACACTGGGTATTGGGGAAACACTGGGCCATGAGGATACACTGGGTTATGGGGATACACTGGGTCATGGGGAAACACTGGGTCATGGAGAAACATTGCATAGTGGGGAAACACTGGGTAATGGGGAAACACTGGGTAATGGGGAAACACTGGGTATCGGAGAAACACTGGGTCATGAGGAAACACTGGGTTATGGGGATACATTGCATCGTGGGGAAACACTGGGTAATGGGGAAACACTGGGTAATGGGGAAACACTGCGTATTGGGGAAACACTGCGTATTGAGGAAAGACTGGGTATTGGGGAAACACCGGCTATTGGGGACACAGGGACATGGGGATACACTGGGTCATGGGGAAATATTGGACAGTGGGGAAACACTATGCATATGGAAACTCTGGGTATCGGGGAAACACTGGGTATCGGGGAAACACTGGGTATTTGGGAACACTGAGTAATGGGGAAACACTGGGTATTGGGGGAAACACTGGGTCATGGGGAAACATTGCACAGTGGGGAAACACTGGGTAATGGGGAAACACTAGCTAATGGGGAAACACTGGGTATTGGGGAAACACTGGGACATGGGGAAACACTGGGTCATGGGGAAACATTGGACAGTGGGGAAACACTGTGCATATGGAAACTTTGGGTATCGGGGAAACACTGGGTATTTGGAAACACTGGGTATTGGGGAAACACTGGGTCATGAGGATGCACTGGGTTATGGGGATACACTGGGTTATGGGGATACACTGGGTCATGGGGAAACACTGGGTCATGGGGAAACACTGGGTCATGGGGAAACACCGGGTATTGGGGAAACATTGGGACATGGGGAAACACTGGGTCATGGGGAAACATTGGACAGTGGGGAAACACTATGCATATGGAAATTCTGGGTATCGGAGAAACACTGGGTATCGGGGAAACACTGGGTATTTGGGAACACTGAGTAATGGGGACACTTGGTAATGGGGAAACACTGGGTATTGGGGGAAACACTGGGTAGTAGGGCAAAACACTGGGTAGTGGGGAAACACTGTCTATTGGCGAATCACTATGTAATTGGGAAACACTGGATTTTGGGGAACACTGGGTAGTGGGGAAACACTGCGTATTGGGGAAACACCGGCTATTGGGGAACCACTGGGACATGGGGAAACACTGGGACATGGGGAAACACTGGGTCATGGGGAAACATTGGACAGTGGGGAAACACTATGCATATGGAAACTCTGGGTATCGGGTAAACACTGGGTATCGGGGAAACACTGGGTATTTGGGAACACTGAGTAACGGGGAAACACTGGGTATTGGGGAAACACTGGGTATTGGGGGAAACACTGGGTCATGGGGAAACATTGCATAGTGGGGAAACGCTGGGTAATGGGGACACACTAGCTAATGGGGAAACACTGGGTATTGGGGAAACACTGGGTCATGAGGATACACTGGGTTATGGGGATACACTGGGTCATGGGGAAACACTGGGTCATGGGGAAACATTGCATAGTGGGGAAACACTGGGTAATGGGGAAACACTGGGTAATGGGGAAACACTGGGTATCGGAGAAACACTGGGTCATGAGGAAACACTGGGTTATGGGGATACATTGCATCGTGGGGAAACACTGGGTAATGGGGAAACACTGGGTAATGGGGAAACACTGTGTATTGGGGAAAGACTGCGTATTGGGGAAAGACTGGGTATTGGGGAAACACCGGCTATTGGGGACACAGGGACATGGGGATACACTGGGTCATGGGGAAATATTGGACAGTGGGGAAACACTATGCATATGGAAACTCTGGGTATCGGAGAAACACTGGGTATCGGGGAAACACTGGGTATTTGGGAACACTGAGTAATGGGGACACTTGGTAATGGGGAAACACTGGGTATTGGGGGAAACACTGGGTAGTAGGGCAAAACACTGGGTAGTGGGGAAACACTGTCTATTGGTGAATCACTATGTAATTGGGAAACACTGGATTTTGGGGAACACTGGGTAGTGGGGAAACACTGGGTACTGGGGAAACTCCTGGTAATGAGGAAACACTGGGCAATGGGGAAATTACGGGTATTGGGGAAACACTGGGTAATGGAGAAACTCCGGGTAATGGTAAACTCCGGGTAATGGGGAAACACTGAGTAAAACGGAAAACACTGGGTATTGGGAAAACACTGGGTTATGGGGAAACACTGGGTTATGGGGAAACACTGGGTATTAGGGAAACACTGGTTATTGGGGAAACATTGGATAGTGGGGAAACATTGGATAGTGGGGAAACATTGGATAGAGGGGAAACACTGGATAATGGTGAAAACACTGGGCAATGGGGAAACACTGCGTATCAGGGAAACACTCGGTATTGGGCAAATACTGGGTCTTGGGGAAACACTGGGCATTGGGGAAACACTGAGCATTGGGGAAACACTGGGTATCGGGGAAACACTCGGTATTGGGGAAAACACTGGATAGTGGGGAAACATTGGGTAATTGGGAAACACTGTGTATTGGGGAAACACTGGGTTATGGGGAAAGACTAGTATCAGGGAAACACAGGGTATTGGGGAAACACTGGGTATTGGGGAAACACTGGGTCATGAGGAAACACTGGTTCATGGGGATACACTGGGTCATGAGGAAACACTGGGTCATGGGGAACATTGCATAGTGGGGAAACACTGGGTAATGGGGAAACACTGGGTAATGGGGAAACACTGGGTATCGGAGAAACACTGGGTCATGAGGAAACACTGGGTTATGGGGATACATTGCATCGTGGGGAAACACTGGGTAATGGGGAAACACTGGGTAATGGGGAAACACTGCGTATTGGGGAAACACTGCGTATTGGGGAAACACCGGGTATTGGGGAAACACCGGCTATTGGGGAAACACTGGGACATGGGGAAACACTGGGTCATTGGGGAATATTGGACAATGGGGAAACACTATGCATATGGAAACTCTGGGTATTGGGGAACACTGGGTATCGGGGAAACACTGGGTATTTGGGAACACTGAGTAACGGGGAAACACTGGGTATTGGGGAAACACTGGGTATTGGGGAAACACTGGGACATGGGGAAACACTGGGTCATGGGGAAACATTGGACAGTGGGGAAACACTATGCATATGGAAACTTTGGGTATCGGGGAAACACTGGGTATTTGGGAACATTGAGTAACGGGGAAACACTGGGTATTGGGGAAACACTGGGTATTGGGGGAAACACTGGGTCATTGGGAAACATTGCATAGTGGGGAAACATTGGATAGTGGGGAAACATTGGATAGTGGGGAAACACTGGATAATGGTGAAAACACTGGGCAATGGGGAAACACTGCGTATCAAGGAAACACTCGGTATTGGGCAAATACTGGGTCTTGGGGAAACACTGGGCATTGGGGAAATACTGGGCATGGGGGAACACTGGGTATCGGGGAAACACTGGGTGTCGGGGCAACACTGGATAGTGGGGAAACACTGGAGAGTGGGGAAACACTCGGTATTGGGGAAACACTGGATAGTGGGGAAACATTGGGTAATTGGGAAACACTGTGTATTGGTGAAACACTGGATTATGGGGAAAGACTAGTATCGGGGAAACACTGGGTATTGGGGAAACACTGGGTCATGAGGAAACACTGGGTCATGGGGAAACACTGGGTCATGGGGAAACACTGGGTCATGGGGAAACATTGCATAGTGGGGAAACACTGGGTAATGGGGAAACACTGGGTATCGGAGAAACACTGGGTCTTGGGGAAACACTGGGTCATGAGGAAACACAGGGTTATGGGGATACATTGCATCGTGGGGAAACACTGGGTAATGGGGAAACACTGGGTAATGGGGAAACACTGCATATTGGGGAAACACTGCGTATTGGGGAAACACCGGGTATTGGGGAAACACCGGCTATTGGGGAAACACTGGGACATGGGGAAACACTGGGTCATGGGTAAATATTGAACAGTGGGGAAACACTATGCATATGGAAACTCTGGGTATTGGGGAAACACTGGGTATCGGGGAAACACTGGGTATTTGGGAACACTGAGTAACGGGGAAACACTGGGTATTGGGGAAACACTGGGTATTGGGGGAACACTGGGTCATGGGGAAACATTGAATAGTGGGGAAACACTGGGTAATGGGGAAACACTAGCTAATGGGGAAACACTGGGTATTGGGGAAACACTGGGTATTGGGGAAACACTGGGTCATGAGGATACACTGGGTTATGGGGATACATTGGGTCATGGGGAAACACTGGATCATGGGGAAATACTGGTTCATGGGGAAACACTGGGTCATGGGGAAACACTGCGTATTGGGGTAACACTGCGTATTGGGGAAAGACTGGGTATTGGGGAAACACCGGCTATTGGGGACACAGGGACATGGGGATACACTGGGTCACGGGGAAATATTGGACAGTGGGGAAACACTATGCATATGGAAACTCTGGGTATCGGGGAAACACTGGGTATCGGGGAAACACTGGGTATTTGGGAACACTGAGTAATGGGGAAACACTGGGTATTGGGGGAAACACTGGGTAATGGGGAAACACTGCGTATTGGGGAAACACTGCGTATTGGGGAAACACCGGGTATTGGGGAAACACCGGCTATTGGGGAAACACTGGGACATGGGGAAACACTGGGTCATGGGGGAATATTGGACAATGGGGAAACACTATGCATATGGAAACTCTGGGTATTGGGGAACACTGGGTATCGGGGAAACACTGGGAATTTGGGAACACTGAGTAACGGAGAAACACTGGGTATTGGGGAAACACTGGGTATTGGGGAAACACTGGGACATGGGGAAACACTGGGTCATGGGGAAACATTGGACAGTGGGGAAACACTATGCATATGGAAACTTTGGGTATCGGGGAAACACTGGGTATTTGGGAACATTGAGTAACGGGGAAACACTGGGTATTGGGGAAACACTGGGTATTGGGGGAAACACTGGGTCATTGGGAAACATTGCATAGTGGGGAAACATTGGATAGTGGGGAAACATTGGATAGTGGGGAAACACTGGATAATGGTGAAAACACTGGGCAATGGGGAAACACTGCGTATCAAGGAAACACTCGGTATTGGGCAAATACTGGGTCTTGGGGAAACACTGGGCATTGGGGAAATACTGGGCATGGGGGAAACACTGGGTATCGGGGAAACACTGGGTGTCGGGGGAACACTGGATAGTGGGAAAACACTGGAGAGTGGGGAAACACTCGGTATTGGGGAAACACTGGATAGTGGGGAAACATTGGGTAATTGGGAAACACTGTGTATTGGTGAAACACTGGATTATGGGGAAAGACTAGTATCGGGGAAACACTGGGTATTGGGGAAACACTGGGTCATGAGGAAACACTGGGTCATGGGGAAACACTGGGTCATGGGGAAACACTGGGTCATGGGGAAACATTGCACAGTGGGGAAACACTGGCTAATGGGGAAACACTGGGTATCGGAGAAACACTGCGTCTTGGGGAAACACTGGGTCATGAGGAAACACAGGGTTATGGGGATACATTGCATCGTGGGGAAACACTGGGTAATGGGGAAACACTGGGTAATGGGGAACCACTGCATATTGGGGAAACACTGCGTATTGGGGAAACACCGGGTATTGGGGAAACACCGGCTATTGGGGAAACACTGGGACATGGGGAAACACTGGGTCATGGGTAAATATTGAACAGTGGGGAAACACTATGCATATGGAAACTCTGGGTATTGGGGAAACACTGGGTATCGGGGAAACACTGGGTATTTGGGAACACTGAGTAACGGGGAAACACTGGGTATTGGGGAAACACTGGATATTGGGGGAACACTGGGTCATGGGGAAACAATAAATAGTGGGGAAACACTGGGTAATGGGGAAACACTAGCTAATGGGGAAACACTGGGTATTGGGGAAACACTGGGTATTGGGGAAACACTGGGTCATGAGGATACACTGGGTTATGGGGATACATTGGGTCATGGGGAAACACTGGATCATGGGGAAATACTGGTTCATGGGGAAACACTGGGTCATGGGGAAACACTGCGTATTGGGGTAACACTGCGTATTGGGGAAAGACTGGGTATTGGGGAAACACCGGCTATTGGGGACACAGGGACATGGGGATACACTGGGTCACGGGGAAATATTGGACAGTGGGGAAACACTATGCATATGGAAACTCTGGGTATCGGGGAAACACTGGGTATCGGGGAAACACTGGGTATTTGGGAACACTGAGTAATGGGGAAACACTGGGTATTGGGGGAAACACTGGGTCATGGGGAAACATTGCATAGTGGGGAAACACTGGGTAATGGGGAAACACTAGCTAATGGGGAAACACTGGGTATTGGGGAAACACTGGGACATGGGGAAACACTGGGTCATGGGGAAACATTGGACAGTGGGGAAACACTATGCATATGGAAACTCTGGTTATCGGGGAAACACTGGGTATCGGGGAAACACTGGGTATTTGGGAACACTGAGTAACGGGGAAACACTGGGTATTGGGGAAACACTGGGTATTGGGGGAAACACTGGTTCATGGGGAAACATTGCATTGTGGGGAAACCCTGGGTAATGGGGAAACACTAGCTAATGGGGAAACACTGGGTATTGGGGAAACACTGGGTCATGAGGATACACTGGGTTATGGGGATACACTGGGTTATGGGGAAACACTGGGTTATGGGGAAACATTGCATAGTGGGGAAACACTGGGTAATGGGGAAACACTGGGTAGTGGGGAAACACTGGGTATCGGAGAAACACTGGGTCATGAGGAAACACTGGGTTATGGGGATACATTGCATCGTGGGGAAACACTGGGTAATGGGGAAACACTGGGTAATGGGGAAACACTGCGTATTGGGGAAACACTGCGTATTGAGGAAAGACTGGGTATTGGGGAAACACCGGCTATTGGGGACACAGGGACATGGGGATACACTGGGTCATGGGGAAATATTGGACAGTGGGGAAACACTATGCATATGGAAACTCTGGTTATCGGGGAAACACTGGGTATCGGGGAAACACTGGGTATTTGGGAACACTGAGTAATGGGGAAACACTGGGTATTGGGGGAAACACTGGGTCATGGGGAAACATTGCATAGTGGGGTAACACTGGGTAATGGGGAAACACTAGCTAATGGGGAAACACTGGGTATTGGGGAAACACTGGGACATGGGGAAACACTGGGTCATGGGGAAACATTGGACAGTGGGGAAACACTATGCATATGGAAACTCTGGGTATCGGGGAAACACTGGGTATTTGGGAACACTGAGTAATGGGGAAACACTGGGTAATGGGGAAACACTGGGTATTGGGGAAACACTGGGTCATGAGGATACACTGGGTTATGGGGATACACTGGGTCATGGGGAAACACTGGGTCATGGGGAAACACTGCATATTGGGGAAACACCGTGTATTGGGGAAACACCGGGTATTGGGGAAACACTGGGACATGGGGAAACACTGGGTCATGGGGAAACATTGGACAGTGGGGAACCACTATGCATATGGAAACTCAGGGTATCGGGGATACACTGGGTATTGGGGAAACACTGGGTATTTGGGAACACTGAGTAATGGGGACACTTGGTAATGGGGAAACACTGGGTATTGGGGGAAACACTGGGTAGTAGGGCAAAACACTGGGTAGTGGGGAAACACTGTCTATTGGTGAATCACTATGTAATTGGGAAACACTGGATTTTGGGGAACACTGGGTAGTGGGGAAACACTGGGTACTGGGGAAACTCCTGGTAATGAGGAAACACTGGGTAATGGGGAAATTACGGGTATTGGGGAAACACTGGGCAATGGAGAAACTCCGGGTAATGGTAAACTCCGGGTAATGGGGAAACACTGAGTAAAACGGAAAACACTGGGTATTGGGAAAACACTGGGTTATGGGGAAACACTGGGTTATGGGGAAACACTGGGTATTAGGGAAACACTGGTTATTGGGGAAACATTGGATAGTGGGGAAACATTGGATAGTGGGGAAACATTGGATAGAGGGGAAACAGTGGATAATGGTGAAAACACCGGGCAATGGGGAAACACTGCGTATCAGGGAAACACTCGGTATTGGGCAAATACTGGGTCTTGGGGAAACACTGGGCATTGGGGAAACACTGAGCATTGGGGAAACACTGGGTATCGGGGAAACACTGGGTGTCGGGGAAACACTGGATAGTGGGGAGACACTCGGTATTGGGGAAAACACTGGATAGTGGGAAAACATTGGGTAATTGGGAAACACTGTGTATTGAGGAAACACTGGGTTATGGGGAAAGACTAGTATCAGGGAAACACTGGGTATTGGGGAAACACTGGGTATTGGGGAAACACTGGGTCATGAGGAAACACTGGTTCATGGGGATACACTGGGTCATGGGGAAACACTGGGTCATGGGGAACATTGCATAGTGGGGAAACATTGCGTAATGGGGAAACACTGGGTAATGGGGAAACACTGGGTAATGGGGAAACACTGGGTATCGGAGAAACACTGGGTCATGAGGAAACACTGGGTTATGGGGATACATTGCATCGCGGGGAAACACTGGGTAATGGGGAAACACTGGGTAATGGGGAAACACTGCGTATTGGGGAAACACTGCGTATTGGGGAAACACTGCGTATTGGGGAAACACCGGGTATTGGGGAAACACCGGCTATTGGGGAAACACTGGGACATGGGGAAACACTGGGTCATGGGGGAATATTGGACAATGGGGAAACACTATGCATATGGAAACTCTGGGTATTGGGGAAACACTGGGTATCGGGGAAATACTGGGTATTTGGGAACACTGAGTAACGGGGAAACACTGGGTATTGGGGAAACACTGGGTATTGGGGGAAACACTGGGTCATTGGGAAACATTGCATAGTGGGGAAACATTGGATAGTGGGGAAACATTGGATAGTGGGGAAACACTGGATAATGGTGAAAACACTGGGCAATGGGGAAACACTGCGTATCAGGGAAACACTCGGTATTGGGCAAATACTGGGTCTTGGGGAAACACTGGGCATTGGGGAAATACTGGGCATGGGGGAAACACTGGGTATCGGGGAAACACTGGGTGTTGGGGCAACACTGGATAGTGGGGAAACACTGGAGAGTGGGGAAACACTGGGTAGTGGGGAGACACTGGGTACTGGAGAAACACTGGGTACTGGGGAAACTCCGGGTACTGGGGAAACTCCGGGTAATGGGGAAACTGCAGGTAATGGGGAAACACTGAGGAATGGGGAAACTTTGGATAGTGGGGAAACACTGGGTACTGGGGAAACACTGGGTCATGGGGAAACATTGGATAGTGGGGAAATATTGGATAGTGGGGAAACACTGGATAATGGTGAAAACACTGGGTAACGGGGAAACACTGGCTATTGGGGAAACACTGGGTATTGTGCGAAACACTGGATAGTGGGGAGACACTGGGTACTGGGGAAACACTGAGTACTGGGGAAACTCCGGGGAATGGGGAAACTCCGGGGAATGGGGAAACTCCGGGGAATGGGGAAACACTGCGGAATGGGGATACATTGGATAGTGGGGAAACACCGGGTACTGGGGAAACTCCAGGTATTGGGGAAACTCCGGGCATTGGGGAAACATTGGATAGTGGGGAAACACTGGGTACTGGGGAAACACTGGGTACTGGGGAAACTCCGGGTATTCGGGAAATTCTGGGTATTGGGGAAACTCTGGGTATTGGGGAAACACTGGGTATTGGGGAAACTCCGGATATTGGGGAAACACTGGGTACTGGGAAAACACTGGGTACTGGGGAAACTCCGGGTATTGGGGAAACTCTGGGTAATGGGGAAACACTGGGCATTAGGGGGAAACACTGGATATTGGGGAAACACTGGGTATTGGGGAAACACTGGGTTATGGGATAACACTGGGTTATGGGGAAACACTGGGTATTAGGGAAACACTGGGTATTAGGGAAACACTGGGTATTTGGGGACACTTGGTAACGGGGAAACACTGGGTAATGGGGAAACACTGGGTAATGGGGGAACACTGGGTATTGGGGGAAACACTGGGTACTGGGGAAACTCCGGGTAATGGGGAAACTCCGGGTAATGGGGAAACTCCGGGTAATGGGGAAACACTGAGGAATGGGGAAACGTTGGATAGTGGGGAAACACTGGGTACTGGGGAAACACCGGGTACTGGGGAAACTCCGGGTATTGGGGAAACACTGGGTAGTGGGGAAACACTGGGTAATGGAGAAGCTCCGGGTCATGGGTAAACTCCGGGTAACGGGTAAACTCGGGGTAATGGGGAAACACTGAGTAATGGGGAAAACACTGGGTATTGGGAAAACACTGGGTATTGGTGAAACACTGGGCAATGGGGAAAGACTAGTCTCGGGGAAACACTGGGTATTGGGGGAAAACTGGGTATTGGGGAAACACCGGGTATTGGGGAAACACCGGGTATTGGGGAAACACTGTGTCATGGGGAAACACTGGGACATGGGGAAACACTGGGTCATGGGGAAACATTGGACAGTGGGGAAACACTATGCATATGGAAACTCTGGGTATCGGGGAACACTGAGTATCGGGGAATCACTGGGTATTTGGGAACACTGAGTAATGGGGACACTTGGTAATGGGGAAACACTGGGTATTGGGGAAACACTGGGTCATGAGGATACACTGGGTTATGGGGATACACTGGGTCATGGGGAAACACCGGGTAATGGGGAAACACTGCGTAATGGGGAAACACTGTGTATTGGGGAAACACTGGGTATTGGGGAAAAAACGGGTATTGGGGAAACACTGGGTATTAGGGAAACACTGGGTATTAGGGAAACACTGTGTATTGGGAAAACATTGGATAGTGGGGAAACATTGGATAGTGGGGAAACAATGGATAATGGTGAAAACACTGGGTAATGGGGAAACACTGCGTATCAGGGAAACACTCGGTATTGGGGAAACACTGGGTCTTGGGGAAACACTGGACAGTGGGGAAACACTGGGTAATGGGGACAACACTGGGTAATGGGGAAACACTGGGTATTGGGCAAACACTGGGCATTGGGAAAACACTGGGCATTGGGGAAACACTGGGCATTGGGGAAACACTGCGTATCAGGGAAACACTGGGCATTGGGGAAACACTGGGTCATGGGGAAACACTTCGCATTGAGGAAACTCCAGGTATTGATAAAACTCCAGGTATTGGGGAACTACTGGGTATTGGGGAAACACCTTTTAATGGGGAAACACTGGGTATTGGGGAAACAGTGGGTCATGGGGAAACAGTGGGTCATGGGGAAGCACTGGGACATGGGGAAACACTGGACAGTGGGGAAACACTGGGTAATGGGACAACACTGGGTATTGGGGAAACACTGGGTATTGGGGAAACACTGGGCATTGGGGAAACACTGGGCATTGGGGAAACACTGGGTATCGGGGGAAATACTGGATAGTGGGGACACAATGGATAGTGGGGAAACACTGGGTATTGGGGAAGCACTGGGTATTGGGAAAAACACTGGATAGTGGGGAAAACCCTGGGTAATGGGGAAACACTGTGTATTGGGGAAACACTGGGTTATGGGGAAAGACTAGTATCAGGGAAACACTGGGTATTGGGGAAACACAGGGTCATGAGGAAACACTGGGTCATGGGGAAACATTGCATAGTGGGGAAACACTGGGTAATGGGGAAACACTAGGTATCGGAGAAACACTGGGTCTTGGGGAAACACTGGGTCTTGCGGAAACACCGGGTATTGGGGAAACACCGGATATTGGGGAAACACTGGGACATGGGGAAACACTGGGACATGGGGAAACACTGGGTCATGGGGAAACATTGGACAGTGGGGAAACCCTGTGCATATGGAAACTCTGGGTATCGGGGAAACACTGGATATCGGGGAAACACTGGGTATTTGGGAACACTGAGTTATGAGGACACTTGGTAATGGGGAAACACTGGGTACTGGGGAAACTCTGGGTACTGGGGAAACTCTGGGTACTGGGGAAACTCCGGGTACTGGGGAAACATTGAATAGTGGGGAAACATTGGATAGTGGGGAAACACCGGGTACTGGGGAAACTCCGGGTATTGGGGAAACTCCGGGTATTGGGGAAACTCCGGGTAATGGAGAAACTCCGGGTAATTCGGAAACACTAAGTAATGGGGGAAACACTGGGTATTGGGAAAACACTGGGTAATGGGAAAACACTGGGCATTCGGGGGAAACACTGGGTATTGGGGAAACACTGGGTATTGGGGAAACACAGGGTATTGGGGAACACTGGGTAATTGGGAAACACTGGGTAATGGGGAAACACTGGGTATTGGGGAAACTCCAGATATTGGGGAAACACTGGATACTGGGAAAACACTGGGTACTGGGGAAACTCCGGGTACTGTGAAAACTCCGGGTACTGTGAAAACCCCGGGTACTGGGGAATCTCCGGGTACTGGGGGAACTCCGGGTAATTATGAAACTCCGTGTATTGGGGAAGCACCGGGTATTTGGGAAACTCTGGGTATTGGGGAAACTCCAGGTATTGGGGAAACTCCAGGTATTGGGGAACACTGGGTAATGGGGAAACACTGGGTATTGGGGAAACTCCAGATATTGGGGAAACACTGGGTACTGGGGAAACTCCGGGTATTGGGGAAACTCTGGGTATTGGGTAAACTCCGGGTATTGGGGAAACTCCGGGTGTTCAGGAAACACTGGGTATTGGAGAAACTTCGGGTAATGGGGAAACTCCGGGTAATGGGGAAACTCCGGGTCATAGGGAAACACAGGGTCATGGGGAAACATTGGATAGTGGGGAAATATTGGATAGTGGGGAAACATTGGATAATGGTGAAAACACTGGGTAATGGGGAAACACTGCGTATCGGGGAAACACTCGGTATTGGGCAAACACTGGGTCTTGGGAAAACACTGGGCATATGGAAACACTGGGCATATGGGAACACTGGGCATCGGGGAAACACTGGGCATTGGGGAAACACTGGGCATTGGGGAAACACTGGGCATTGGGGAAACACTTCGCATTGGGGAAACTCCAGGTATTGGTGAAACTCCAGGTATTGGGGAACTACTGGGTATTGGGGAATCACCTTGCAATGGGGAAACACTGGGTATTGGATAAACAGTGGGTCATGGGGAATAACTGGGTCAGGGGGAAACACTGGGTAATGGGGAAACACTGGGTATTGGGCAACAACTGGGCATTGGGGAAAAACTGGGCATATGGAAACACTGGGCATATGGAAACACTGGGCATTGCGGAAACACTGGGCATATGGAAACACTGGGCATTGCGGAAACACTGGGCATTGGGGAAACACTGGGTAATGGGGAAACACCGGATATTGTGGAAAACACTGGATATTGCGGAAAACATTTGGGATTGGGGAAACATTGGGTCATGTGGAAAAACTGGGTTATGGGGAAATACTGGGTAATGGGGAAACACTGGATTTTGGGGAAACACCGGGTATTGGGGGAAACACTGAGTATTGGGGAAACTCCAGGTACTGGGGAAACTCCAGGTATTGGGGAAACAGCGGTTAATGGGGAAACAACGGGAATTGTGGAAACAACGGGTTATGGGGAAAGACTAGCATTGGGGAAACAGTGGGTCATGGTGGAAACACTGGGTCATGGGGAAACACTGGGTCATGAAAAACATTGGATAGTGGGAAAACACTGGGTAATGGGGAAAACAATTGATAATGGGGAAACACTGCATATTGGGGAAACACTGGGCATATGGAAACACTGGGCATTGTGAAAACACTGGGCATATGGAAACATTGGGCATTGGGAAACACTGGGCATTGGGGAAACACTGGGCATATGGAAACACTGGGCATATGGAAACACTGGGCATTGGGGATACACTGGGCATTGGGGAGACACTGGGCATATGGAAACACTGGGCATTGGGGGAACACTGGGTATCGGGGAAACACAGGGTATCGGGGAAACACAGGGTATCGGGGAAACACTGGGTCATGGGCAACACTGAGTCATGGGGAACACTGGGTCATGGGGAAACACAGTGTCATGAGGAAACTCCGAGTATTGGGGGAAAACACTGGATAGTGGGGAAACACTGGGCATATGGAAACATTGGGCATTGGGGAAACACTGAGCATTGGGGAAACACTGAGCATTGGGGAAACACTGGGCATATGGAGACACTGGGCATTGGGGAGGCATTGGGCATTGGGGAGACACTGGGTATCGGGGAAACATTGGGTATCGGGGAACACTGGGTCATGGGGAATACTGGGTCATGGGGAAACACTGGGTCATGGGGAAACACTGGGTCATGGGGAAACTCCGGGTATTGGAGAAACTCCGGGTAATTTGGAAACACTTATTAATGGGGGAAACACTGGGTATTGGGAAAACACTGGGTAATGGGAAAACACTGGGCATTCGGGGGAAACACTGGGTATTGGGGAAACACTGGGTATTGGGGAAACACAGGGTATTGGGGAACACTGGGTAATTGGGAAACACTGGGTAATGGGGAAACACTGGGTATTGGGGAAACTCCGGATATTGGGGAAACACTGGATACTGGGAAAACACTGGGTACTGGGGAAACTCCGGGTACTGTGAAAACTCCGGGTACTGGGGAATCTCCGGGTACTGGGGGAACTCCGGGTAATTATGAAACTCCGTGTATTGGGGAAGCACCGGGTATTTGGGAAACTCTGGGTATTGGGGAAACTCCAGGTATTGGGGAAACTCCAGGTATTGGGGAACACTGGGTAATGGGGAAACACTGGGTATTGGGGAAACTCCAGATATTGGGGAAACACTGGGTACTGGGGAAACTCCGGGTATTGGGGAAACTCTGGGTATTGGGGAAACTCCGGGTATTGGGGAAACTCCGGGTGTTCAGGAAACACTGGGTATTGGAGAAACTTCGGGTAATGGGGAAACTCCGGGTAATGGGGAAACTCCGGGTCATAGGGAAACACAGGGTCATGGGAAAACATTGGATAGTGGGGAAATATTGGATAGTGGGGAAACACTGGATAATGGTGAAAACACTGGGTAATGGGGAAACACTGCGTATCGGGGAAACACTCGGTATTGGGCAAACACTGGGTCTTGGGGAAACACTGGGCATATGGAAACACTGGGCATATGGGAACACTGGGCATCGGGGAAACACTGGGCATTGGGGAAACACTGGGCATTGGGGAAACACTGGGCATTGGGGAAACACTTCGCATTGGGGAAACTCCAGGTATTGGTGAAACTCCAGGTATTGGGGAACTACTGGGTATTGGGGAATCACCTTGCAATGGGGAAACACTGGGTATTGGAGAAACAGTGGGTCATGGGGAATAACTGGGTCAGGGGGAAACACTGGGTAATGGGGAAACACTGGGTATTGGGCAACAACTGGGCATTGGGGAAAAACTGGGCATATGGAAACACTGGGCATATGGAAACACTTGGCATTGCGGAAACACTGGGCATATGGAAACACTGGGCATTGGGGAAACACTGGGTAATGGGGAAACACCGGATATTGTGGAAAACACTGGATATTGCGGAAAACATTTGGGATTGGGGAAACATTGGGTCATGTGGAAAAACTGGGTTATGGGGAAATACTGGGTAATGGGGAAACACTGGATTTTGGGGAAACACCGGGTATTGGGGGAAACACTGAGTATTGGGGAAACTCCAGGTACTGGGGAAACTCCAGGTATTGGGGAAACAGCGGTTAATGGGGAAACAACGGGAATTGGGGAAACAACAGGAATTGGGGAAACAACGGGTTATGGGGAAAGACTAGCATTGGGGAAACAGTGGGTCATGGTGGAAACACTGGGTCATGGGGAAACACTGGGTCATGAAAAACATTGGATAGTGGGAAAACACTGGGTAATGGGGAAAACAATTGATAATGGGGAACACTGCATATTGGGGAAACACTGGGCATATGGAAACACTGGGCATTGTGAAAACACTGGGCATATGGAAACATTGGGCATTGGGGAAACACTGGGCATTGGGGAAACACTGGGCATATGGAAACACTGGGCATATGGAAACACTGGGCATTGGGGAGACACTGGGCATTGGGGAGACACTGGGCATATGGAAACACTGGGCATTGGGGGAACACTGGGTATCGGGGAAACACAGGGTATCGGGGAAACACAGGGTATCGGGGAAACACTGGGTCATGGGGAACACTGAGTCATGGGGAACACTGGGTCATGGGGAAACACAGTGTAATGAGGAAACTCCGAGTATTGGGGGAAAACAATGGATAGTGGGGAAACACTGGGCATATGGAAACATTGGGCATTGGGGAAACACTGAGCATTGGGGAATCACTGGGCATTGGGGAAACACTGGGCATATGGAGACACTGGGCATTGGGGAGGCATTGGGCATTGGGGAGACACTGGGTATCGGGGAAACTTTGGGTATCGGGGAACACTGGGTCATGGGGAATACTGGGTCATGGGGAAACACTGGGTCATGGGGAAACACTGGGTCATGGGGAAACTCCGGGTATTGGGGGAAAACACTAGGTAGTGGGGGAACACTGGATAGTGGGGAAACACTGCATATTGGCAAATCACTATGTAATGGGGAAACACTGGATTTTGGGGAAACGCTGGGTATTGGGGAAACACTGGGCATTGGGGAAACACTGAGCATTGGGGAAAGACTGGGCATCGGGGAACCACTGGGCATCGGGGTAACACTGGGCATCGGAGAAACACTGGGTCATGGGGAAACACTGGGTCATGGGGAAACACTGGGTCATGGGGAAACTCCGGGTATTGTGGGAAAACACTGGGTAGTGGAGGAACACTGGATAGTGGGGAAACACTGCATATTGGCAAATCACTATGTAATGGGGAAACACTGGATTTTGGGGAAACGCTGGGTATTGGGGAAACACTGGGCATTGGGGAAACACTGAGCATTGGGGAATCACTGGGCATCGGGGAAACACAGGGTATCAGGGAAACACTGGGTTTCGGGGAAACACTGGGTTTCGGGGAAACACTGGGTCATGGGAAACACTGGGAAATGGGGAAACTCCAGATATTGGGGAAACATTGGGTATTGGGGAAACACTGGGCATTGGGGAAACACTGGACAAATGGAAACACTGGGCATTGGGGAGACACTGGGCATATGGAAACACTGGGAATCGGGGAAACACTGGGTATCGGGGAAACACTGGATCATGGAGAAACACAGGGTCATGGGGAAACACAGGGTCATGGGGAACACTGGGTCATGGGGAACACTGGGTCATGGGGAACACTGGGTCATGGGGAACAATGGGTCATGGGGAACACTGGGTATTGGGGGAAACACTGGGTCATGGGGCAAAACACTAGGTCGCGGGGAAACACTGGGTCATGGGGAAACACTGGGAAATGGGGAAACTCCAGATATTGGGGAAACATTGGATATTGGGGAAAACACTGGGTGGTGGAGGAACACTGGGTATTGGCAAATCACTATGTAATGGGGAAACACTGGGTATTGGGGAAACACTGGTTATTGGGGAAACACTGGGTACTGTGGAAGAACTGGGTAGTGAGGAAACTCCATGTAATGGGGAAGCTCTGGATAATGGGGAAACTCCGGGTAATGGGGAAACACTGGGTAATGGGGAACACTGGGCATTGGGGAAACACTGGGCAAATGGAAACACTGGGCATTGGGGAGACACTGGGCATATGGAAACACTGGGCATTGGGGAAACACTGGGTATCGGGGAACAACTGGGTATCGGGAAACACTGGGTATCGGGAACACTGGATCATGGAGAAACACTGGGTCATGGGGAAACACTGGGTCATGGTGAAACTCCGGGTATTGGGGGAAAACACTGGATAGTGGGGAAAAACTGGGCATATGGAAACATTGGGCATTGGGGAAACACTGGGCATTGGGGAAACACTGGGCATTGGGGAAACACTGGGTATTGGGGAGACATTGGGCATATGGAAACATTGGGCATTGGGGAGACACTGGGTATCGGGGAAACACTGGGTAGCGGGGAAACACTGGGTAGCGGGGAAACACTGGGTCATGGGGAACACTGGGTCATGGGGAAACACTGGGTAGCGGGGGGACACTGGGTAGCGGGGGAACACTGGGTAGCTGGGGAACACTGGGTCATGGGGAACACTGGGTCATGGGGGAACACTGGGTCATGGGGAAACTCCGGGTATTGGGGGAAAACACTGGGTAGTGGGGGAACACTGGATAGTGGGGAAACACTGCGTATTGGCAAATCACTATGTAATGGGGAAACACTGGATATTGGGGAAACACTGGGTACTGTGGAAGCACTGGGTAGTGGGGGAACACTGGATAGTGGGGAAACACTGGGTACTGTGGAAGCACTGGGTAGTGGGGGAACACTGGATAGTGGGGTAACACTGCGTATTGGCAAATCACTATGTAATGGGGAAACACTAGTTATTGGGGAAACACTGGTTATTGGGGAAACACTGCGTACTGTGGAAGCACTTGGTAGTGGGGAAACTCCATGTAATGGGGAAAATCCGGATAATGGTGAAACTCCGGGTAATGGGGAAACTCCGGGTAATGGGGAAACTCCGGGTAATGGGGAAAAACTGGGTAATGGGGAAACACTGGGCATTGGGGAAACACTGGGTCATGGGTAAACACTGGGTCATGGGGAAACACTGGGTCATGGGGAAACTCCGGGTATTGGGGAAAACACTGGATAGTGGGGAAAACTGGGCATATGGAAACATTGGGCACTGGGGAAACACTGGGCATTGGGGAAACACTGGGCATTGGGGAAACACTGGGCATTGGGGAGACACTGGGCATATGGAAACACTGGGCATTGGGGAGACACTGGGTATCGGGGAAACACTGAGTATCGGGGAAACACTGGGTAGCGGGGAAACACTGGGTAGCGGGGAAACACTGGGTCATGGGGAACACTGGGTCATGGGGAAACACTGGGTAGCGGGGGAACATTATGCATATGGAAACTCTGGGTATCGGGGAAACACTGGGTATCGGGGAAACACTGGGTATTTGGGAACACTGAGTAATGGGGACACTTGGTAATGGGGAAACATTGGGTGACGGGGAAACACTGGGTATTGGGGAAACACTGGGTATTGGGGGAAACTCTGGGTAGTGGGGCAAACACTGGGTAGTGGGGCAAAACACTGGGTAGTGGGGAAACATTGCCTATTGGCGAATCACTATGTAATTGGGAAACACTGCATTTTGGGGCAACACTGGGTAGTTGGGAAACACTGGGTAGTGGGGTAACACTGGTTACTGGGGAAACACTGGATTTTGGGGACACACTAAGTAGTGGGGAAACACTGGGGAGTGGGGAAACACTGGGTACTGGGGAAACACTGGGTACTGGGGAAACTCCAGGTAATCGGGAAACACTGGGTAATGGCGAAACATTGGATAGTGGGGAAACACTGGGTACTGGGGAAACACCGGGTACTGGGGAAACTCCGGGTATTGGGGAAATTCTGGGCATTGAGGAAATACCGGGTATTGGGGAAACTCCGGGTAATGGAGAAACTCCGGGTAATGGAGAAACTCCGGGTAATGGGGAAACACTGAGCAAAACGGAAAACACTGGGTATTGGGAAAACACTGGGTCATGGGGAAACACTGGGCATTAGGGGGAAACACTGGGTATTGGGGAAACACTGGGTATTGGGAAAACACTGGGTTATGGGGAAACACTGGGTTATGGGAAACACTGGGTTATGGGGAAACATTGGATAGTGGGGAAACATTGGATAGTGGGGAAACATTGGATAATGGTGGAAACACTGGGTAATGGGGAAACACTGCGTATCAGGGAAACACTCGGTATTGGGCGAATACTGGGTCTTGGGGAAACACTGGGCATTGCGGAAACACTGGGCATTGGGGAAACACTGGGCATTGGGGAAACACTGGGTGTCGGGGAAACACTGGATAGTGGGGAAACACTGGATAGTGGGGAAACACTGGGTATTGGGGAAACACTGGGTATTGGGGAAAACACTGGATAGTGGGGAAACACTGGGTAATTGGGAAACACTGTGTATTGGGGAAACACTGAGTTATGGGGAAAGACTAGTATCGGGGAAACACTGGTTTTGGGGAAACACTGGGTATTGGGGAAACACTGGGTCATGAGGAAACACTGGGTCATGGGGATACACTGGGTCATGGGGAAACACTGGGTCATGGGGAAACACTGTAATGGGGAAACACTGTAATGGGGAAACACTGGGTAATGGGGAAACACTGGGTAATGGGGAAACACTGGGTATCGGAGAAACACTGGGTATCGGAGAAACACTGGGTCTTGAGGAAACACTGGGTCATGGGGAAACATTGTATAGTGGGGAAACACTGTGTAATGGGGAAACACTGGGTAATGGGGAAACACTGGGTAATGGGGAAACACTGGGTTATAGGGATACATTGCATAGTGGGGAAACACTGGGTAATGGGGAAACACTGCATATTGGGGAAACACTGGGTCTTGGGAAACACCGGGTATTGGGGAAACACCGGATATTGGCGAAACACTGGGACATGGGGAAATACTGGCTCATGGGGAAACATTGTATAGTGGGGAAACACTGTGTAATGGGGAAACACTGGGTAATGGGGAAACACTGGGTAATGGGGAAACACTGGGTAATGGGGAAACACTGGTAATCGGAGAAACACTGGGTATCGGAGAAACACTGGGTCTTGGGGAAACACTGGGTCATGAGGAAACACTGGGTTATAGGGATACATTGCATAGTGGGGAAACACTGGGTAATGGGGAAACACTGCGTATTGGGGAAACACTGGGTCTTGGGAAACACCGGGTATTGGGGAAACACCGGATATTGGCGAAACGCTGGGACATGGGGAAATACTGGGTCATGGGGAAACATTGGACAGTGGGGAAACACGATGCATATGGAAACTTTGGATATCGGGGAAACACTGGGTATCGGGGAAACATTGGGTATTTGGGAACACTGATTAATGGGGACACTTGGTAATGGGGAAAAACTGGGTAACGGGGAAACACTGGGTCTGGGGGAAACACTGGGTACTGGGGGAAACACTGGGTCATGGGGCAAAACACTGGGTCGTGGGGAAACACTGCCTATTGGCGAATCACTATGTAATTGGGAAACACTGGATTTTCGGGAAACACTGGGTAGTGCGGAAACACTGGGTACTGGGGAAACACTGGGTACTGGGGAAACTCCGGGTATTGGGGAAACTCCGGGTATTGGGGAATCTCCGGGTAATGGAGAAACTCCGGGTAATGGGTAAACTCCGGGTAATGGGTAAACTCCGGGTAATTCGGAAACATTTAGTAATGGGGGAAACACTGGGTATTGGGAAAACACTGGGTAATGGGAAAACACTGGGCATTAGGGGGAAACACTGGGTATTGGGGAAACACAGGGTATTGGGGAAACGCAGGGTATTGGGGAAAGACTGGGTAATTGGGAAACACTGGGTAATGGGGAAACACTGGGTAATGGGGAAACACTGGGTATTGGGGAAACTCCGGATATTGGGGAAACACTGGGTACTGGGAAAACACTGGGTACTGGGAAAACTCCGGGTACTCGGAAAACTCCGGGTATTTGGGAATCTCCAGTACTGGGGAAACTCTGGATAATTATGAAACTCCAGGTATTGGGGAAACTCCGGGTATTGGGGAAACTCCGGGTATTGGGGAAACTCCGGGTATTGGGGAAACACTGGGTATTGGGGAAACTCCGGGTATTCAGGAAACACTGGGTATTGGAGAAACTCCGGATAATGGGGAAACTCCAGGTATTGGGGAACACTGGGTAATGGGGAAAAACTGGGTATTGGGGAAACTCCAGTATTGGGGAAACTCCGGGTATTGGGGAAACTCCGGGTATTGGGGAAACTCCGGGTATTGGGGAAACACTGGGTATTGGGGAAAGACTGGGTATTGGGGAAAGACTGGGTATTGGGGAAACACTGGGTTATGGGGAAGGACTCGTATTGGGGATACATTTGGTCATGGGGAAACACTGGGTCATGGGGAAACATTGGATAGTGGGGAAACATTGGATAGTGGGGAAACAATGGATAATGGTGAAAACACTGGGTATTGGGGAAACACTGGGTATTGTGGGAAACACTGGATAGTGGGGAGACACTGGGTACTGGGGAAACACTGGGTACTGGGGAAACACTGGGTACTGAGGAAACTCTGGGGAATGGGGAAACTCCGGGGAATGGGGAAACTCCGGGGAATGGGGAAACACTGGGGAATGGGGGAACATTGGATAGTGGGGAAACACTGGGTACTGGGGAAACTCCAGGTATTGGGGAAGCTCTGGGCATTGGGGAAACATTGGATAGTGGGGAAACACTTGGTACTGGGGAAACACTGGGTAGTGGGGAAACTCTGGATATTGGGGAAACACTGGGTACTGGGAAAACACTGGGTTACGGGATAACACTGGGTTATGGGATAACACTGGGTTATGGGGAAACACTGGGTATTAGGGAAACACTGGGTATTAGGGAAACACTGGGTATTGGGAAAACACTGGGTATTTGGGGACACTGGGTACTGGGGAAACACTGGGTCATGGGGAAACATTGGATAGTGGGGAAATATTGGATAGTGGGGAAACACTGGATAATGGTGAAAACACTGGGTAACGGGGAAACACTGGGTATTGGGGAAACACTGGGTATTGTGGGAAACACTGGATAGTGGGGAGACACTGGGTACTGGGGAAACTCTGAGTACTGGGGAAACTCCGGGGAATGGGGAAACTCCAGGGAATGGGGAAACTCCGGGGAATGGGGAAACACTGCGGAATGGGGATACATTGGATAGTGGGGAAACACTGGGTACTGGGGAAACACCGGGTACTGAGGAAACTCCAGATATTGGGGAAACTCCGGGCATTGGGGAAACATTGGATAGTGGGGAAACAATGGGTACTGGGGAAACACTGGGTACTGGGGAAACTCCGGGTATTCGGAAAATTCCGGGTATTGGGGAAACTCTGGGTATTGGGGAAACACTGGGTAATGGAGAAACTCCGGGTAATGGGTAAACTCTGGGTATTGGGGAAACACTGGGTATTGGGGAAACTCCTGATATTGGGGAAACACTGGGTACTGGGAAAACACTGGGTACTGTAGAAACTCAGGGTATTGGGGAAACTCTGGGTAATGGGGAAACACTGGGCATTAGGGGGAAACACTGGGTATTGGGGAAACACTGGGTATTGGGGAAACACTGGGTTATGGGATAACACTGGGTTATGGGGAAACACTGGGTATTAGGGAAACACTGGGTATTGGGGAAACACTGGGTATTTGGGGACACTTGGTAATGGGGAAACACTGGGTAATGGGGAAACACTGGGTAATGGGGGAACACTGGGTATTGGGGGAAACACTGGATTTTGGGGAAACACTGGGTACTGGGTAGACACTGGGTACTGGGGAAACACTGGGTACTGGGGAAACTCCGGGTAATGGGGAAACTCCAGGTAATGGGGAAACACTGAGGAATGGGGAAACGTTGGATAGTGGGGTAACACTGGGTACTGGGGAAACACCGGGTACTGCGGAAACTCCGGGTATTGGGGAAACACTGGGTAGTGGGGAAACACTGGGTAATGGAGAAGCTCCGGGTCATGGGTAAACTCCGGGTAACGGGTAAACTCGGGGTAATGGGGAAACACTGAGTAATGGGGAAAACACTGGGTATTGGGAAAACACTGGGTATTGGGAAAACACTGGGCATTGGGGAAACACAGGGTATCAGGGAAACACTGGGTATTGGGGGGAAACACTGGATAGTGGGGGAACACTGGGTATAGAGGAAACAATGGGTAGTGGGGAAAACACTTGATAGTGGGGAAACACTGGGTAATGGGGAAAGACTAGTCTCGGGGAAACACTGGGTATTGGGGAAACACCGGGTATTGGGGAAACACCGGGTATTGGGGAAACACTGTGTCATGGGGAAACACTGGGACATGGGGAAACACTGGGTCATGGGGAAACATTGGACAGTGGGGAAACACTATGCATATGGAAACTCTGGGTATCGGGGAACACTGGGTATCGGGGAAACACTGGGTATTTGGGAACACTGAGTAATGGGGACACTTGGTAATGGGGAAACACTGGGTATTGGGGAAACACTGGGTCATGAGGATACACGGGGTTATGGGGATACACTGGGTCATGGGGAAACACCGGGTAATGGGGAAACACTGCGTAATGGGGAAACACTGCGTATTGGGGAAAGACCGGGTATTGGGGAAACACCGGGTATTGGGGAAACACCGGGTATTGGAAACACTGGGTATTAGGGAAACACTGGAAACACTGGGTATTAGGGAAACACTGGGTATTAGGGAAACACTGGGTATTGGGGAAACATTGGATAGTGGGGAAACATTGGATAGTGGGGAAACATTGGATAGTGGGGAAACATTGGATAGTGGGGAAACACTGGATAATGGTGAAAAAACTGGGTAATGGGGAAACACTGCGTATCAGGGAAACACTCGGTATTGGGGAAACACTGGGTCTTGGGGAAACACTGGACAGTGGGGAAACACTGGGTAATGGGGACAACACTGGGTAATGGGGAAACACTGGGTATTGGGCAAACACTGGGCATTGGGGAAACACTGGGCATGGGGGAAACACTGCGTATCAGGGAAACACTGGGCATTGGGGAAACACTGGGTCTTGGGGAAACACTTCGCATTGAGGAAACTCCAGGTATTGATAAAACTCCAGGTATTGTGGAACTACTGGGTATTGGGGAAACACATTGTAATGGGGAAACACCTTGTAATGGGGAAACACTGGGTATTGGGGAAACAGTGGGTCATGGGGAAACAGTGGGTCATGGGGAGACAGTGGGTCATGGGGAAGCACTGGGTCATGGGGAAACACTGGACAGTGGGGAAACACTGGGTAATGGGGACAACACTGGGTAATGGGGAAACACTGGGTATCGGGGGAAAATACTGGATAGTGGGGACACAATGGATAGTGGGGAAACACTGGGTATTGGGGAAGCACTGGGTATTGGGGAAAACACTGGATAGTGGGGAAAACCCTGGGTAATGGGGAAACACTGTGTATTGGGGAAACACTGGGTTATGGGGAAAGACTAGTATCAGGGAAACACTGGGTATTGGGGAAACACAGGGTCATGAGGAAACACTGGGTCATGGGGAAACATTGCATAGTGGGGAAACACTGGGTAATGGGGAAACACTGGGTATCGGAGAAACACTGGGTCTTGGGGAAACACTGGGTCTTGCGGAAACACCGGGTATTGGGGAAACACCGGATATTGGGGAAACACTGGGACATGGGGAAACACTGGGACATGGGGAAACACTGGGTCATGGGGAAACATTGGACAGTGGGGAAATCCTGTGCATATGGAAACTCTGGGTATCGGGGAAACACTGGATATCGGGGAAACACTGGGTATTTGGGAACACTGAGTCATGAGGACACTTGGTAATGGGGAAAAACTGGGTAACGGGGGAAACACTAGGTATTGGGGGAAACACTGGGTCATGGGGCAAAACAGTGGGTCATGGGGAAACACTGGGTACTGGGGAAACTCTGGGTACTGGGGAAACTCTGGGTACTGGGGAAACATTGGATAGTGGGGAAACATTGGATAGTGGGGAAACATTGGATAGTGGGGAAACACCGGGTACTGGGGAAACTCTGGGTATTGGGGAAATTCCGGGTATTGGGGAAACTCCGGGTAATGGAGAAACTCCGGGTAATTCGGAAACACTTATTAATGGGGGAAACACTGGGTATTGGGAAAACACTGGGTAATGGGAAAACACTGGGCATTCGGGGGAAACACTGGGTATTGGGGAAACACTGGGTATTGGGGAAACACAGGGTATTGGGGAACACTGGGTAACTGGGAAACACTGGGTAATGGGGAAACACTGGGTATTGGGGAAACTCCGGATATTGGGGAAACACTGGATACTGGGAAAACACTGGGTACTGGGAAAACTCCGAGTACTGTGAAAACTCCGGGTACTGGGGAATCTCCGGGTACTGGGGAAACTCCGGGTAATTATGAAACTCTGGGTAATTATGAAACTCCGGGTATCGGGGAAACTCCGGCTATTGGGGAAACTCCGGGTATTCAGGAAACACTGGGTATTGGAGAAACTCCGGATAATGGGGAAACTCCGGATAATGGGGAAACTCCGGGTATTGGGGAAACTCTGGGTATTGGGGAAACTCCGGGTATTGGGGAAACTCCGGGTATTGGGAAAACACTGGGTATTGGGGAAACTCCGGGTGTTCAGGAAACACTGGGTATTGGAGAATCTTCGGGTAATGGGGAAACTCCGGGTAATGGGGAAACTCCGGGTCATAGGGAAACACTGGGTCATGGGGAAACATTGGATAGTGGGGAAATATTGGATAGTGGGGAAACACTGGATAATGGTGAAAACACAGGGTAATGGGGAAACAATGCTTAACGGGGAAATACTCGGTATTTGGCAAACACTGGGTCTTGGGGAAACACTGGGCATATGGAAACACTGGGCATATGGGAACACTGGGCATCGGGGAAACACTGGGCATTGGGGAAACACTGGGCATTGGGGAAACACTGTGCATTGGGGAAAAATTTCGCATTGGGGAAACTCAAGGTATTGGTGAAACTCCAGGTATTGGGGAACTACTGGGTATTGGGGAATCACCTTGCAATGGGGAAACACTGGGTATTGGAGAAACAGTGGGTCATGGGGAATAACTGGGTCAGGGGGAAACACTGGGTAACGGGGAAACACTGGGTATTGGGCAAAAACTGGGCATTGGGCAAAAACTGGGCATATGGAAACACTGGGCATATGGAAACACTGGGCATTGGGGAAACACTGGGCATTGGGGAAACACTGGGTAATGGGGAAACACCGGATATTGTGGAAAACACTGGATATTGCGGAAAACATTTGGGATTGGGGAAACATTGGGTCATGTGGAAAAACTGGGTTATGGGGAAATACTGGGTAATGGGGAAACACTGGATTTTGGGGAAACACCGGGTATTGGGGGAAACACTGAGTATTGGGGAAACTCCAGGTACTGGGGAAACTCCAGGTATTGGGGAAACAACGGTTAATGGGGAAACAACAGGAATTGGGGAAACAACAGGAATTGGGAAAACAACGGGTTATGGGGAAAGACTAGCATTGGGGAAACAGTGGGTCATGGTGGAAACACTGGGTCATGGAAAAACACTGGGTCATGAAAAACATTGGATAGTGGGAAAACACTGGGTAATGGGGAAAACAATTGATAATGGGGAACACTGCATATTGGGGAAACACTGGGCATATGGAAACACTGGGCATTGTGAAAACACTGGGCATATGGAAACATTGGGCATTGGGGAAACACTGGGCATTGGGGAAACACTGGGCATTGGGGAGACACTGGGCATATGGAAACACTGGGCATATGGAAACACTGGGCATTGGGGAGACACTGGGCATTGGGGAGACACTGGGTATCGGGGAAACACAGGGTATCGGGGAAACACAGGGTATCGGGGGAACACTGGGTCAAGGGGAACACTGAGTCATGGGGAACACTGGGTCATGGGGAAACACAGTGTCATGAGGAAACTCCGAGTATTGGGGGAAAACACTGGATAGTGGGGAAACACTGGGCATATGGAAACATTGGGCATTGGGGAAACACTGAGCATTGGGGAAACACTGGGCATTGGGGAAACACTGGGCATATGGAGACACTGGGCGTTGGGGAGACACTGGGCATTGGGGAGACACTGGGTATCGGGGAAACATTGGGTCATGGAGAATACTGGGTCATGGGGAAACACTGGGTCATGGGGAAACACTGGGTCATGGGGAAACTCCGGGTATTGGGGGAAAACACTAGGTAGTGGGGGAACACTGGATAGTGGGGAAACACTGCATATTGGCAAATCACTATGTAATGGGGAAACACTGGATTTTGGGGAAACGCTGGGTATTGGGGAAACACTGGGCATTGGGGAAACACTGAGCATTGGGGAAACACTGGGTCATGGGGAAACACTGAGTCATGGGGAAACTCCGGGTATTGTGGGAAAACACTGGGTAGTGGAGGAACACTGGATAGTGGGGAAACACTGCATATTGGCAAATCACTATGTAATGGGGAAACACTGGATTTTGGGGAAACGCTGGGTAATGGGAAAACACTGGGCATTCGGGGGAAACACTGGGTATTGGGGAAACACTGGGTATTGGGGAAACACAGGGTATTGGGGAACACTGGGTAACTGGGAAACACTGGGTAATGGGGAAACACTGGGTATTGGGGAAACTCCGGATATTGGGGAAACACTGGATACTGGGAAAACACTGGGTACTGGGAAAACTCCGAGTACTGTGAAAACTCCGGGTACTGGGGAATCTCCGGGTACTGGGGAAACTCCGGGTAATTATGAAACTCTGGGTAATTATGAAACTCCGGGTATCGGGGAAACTCCGGCTATTGGGGAAACTCCGGGTATTCAGAAAACACTGGGTATTGGAGAAACTCCGGATAATGGGGAAACTCCGGATAATGGGGAAACTCCGGGTATTGGGGAAACTCTGGGTATTGGGGAAACTCCGGGTATTGGGGAAACTCCGGGTATTGGGAAAACACTGGGTATTGGGGAAACTCCGGGTGTTCAGGAAACACTGGGTATTGGAGAATCTTCGGGTAATGGGGAAACTCCGGGTAATGGGGAAACTCCGGGTCATAGGGAAACACTGGGTCATGGGGAAACATTGGATAGTGGGGAAATATTGGGTAGTGGGGAAACACTGGATAATGGTGAAAACACAGGGTAATGGGGAAACAATGCTTAACGGGGAAATACTCGGTATTTGGCAAACACTGGGTCTTGGGGAAACACTGGGCATATGGAAACACTGGGCATATGGGAACACTGGGCATCGGGGAAACACTGGGCATTGGGGAAACACTGGGCATTGGGGAAACACTGTGCATTGGGGAAAAATTTCGCATTGGGGAAACTCAAGGTATTGGTGAAACTCCAGGTATTGGGGAACTACTGGGTATTGGGGAATCACCTTGCAATGGGGAAACACTGGGTATTGGAGAAACAGTGGGTCATGGGGAATAACTGGGTCAGGGGGAAACACTGGGTAACGGGGAAACACTGGGTATTGGGCAAAAACTGGGCATTGGGCAAAAACTGGGCATATGGAAACACTGGGCATATGGAAACACTGGGCATTGGGGAAACACTGGGCATTGGGGAAACACTGGGTAATGGGGAAACACCGGATATTGTGGAAAACACTGGATATTGCGGAAAACATTTGGGATTGGGGAAACATTGGGTCATGTGGAAAAACTGGGTTATGGGGAAATACTGGGTAATGGGGAAACACTGGATTTTGGGGAAACACCGGGTATTGGGGGAAACACTGAGTATTGGGGAAACTCCAGGTACTGGGGAAACTCCAGGTATTGGGGAAACAACGGTTAATGGGGAAACAACAGGAATTGGGGAAACAACAGGAATTGGGGAAACAACGGGTTATGGGGAAAGACTAGGATTGGGGAAACAGTGGGTCATGGTGGAAACACTGGGTCATGGAAAAACACTGGGTCATGAAAAACATTGGATAGTGGGAAAACACTGGGTAATGGGGAAAACAATTGATAATGGGGAACACTGCATATTGGGGAAACACTGGGCATATGGAAACACTGGGCATTGTGAAAACACTGGGCATATGGAAACATTGGGCATTGGGGAAACACTGGGCATTGGGGAAACACTGGGCATTGGGGAGACACTGGGCATATGGAAACACTGGGCATATGGAAACACTGGGCATTGGGGAGACACTGGGCATTGGGGAGACACTGGGCATATGGAAACACTGGGCATTGGGGGAACACTGGGTATCGGGGAAACACAGGGTATCGGGGAAACACAGGGTATCGGGGGAACACTGGGTCATGGGGAACACTGAGTCATGGGGAACACTGGGTCATGGGGAAACACAGTGTCATGAGGAAACTCCGAGTATTGGGGGAAAACACTGGATAGTGGGGAAACACTGGGCATATGGAAACATTGGGCATTGGGGAAACACTGAGCATTGGGGAAACACTGGGCATTGGGGAAACACTGGGCATATGGAGACACTGGGCATTGGGGAGACACTGGGCATTGGGGAGACACTGGGTATCGGGGAAACATTGGGTCATGGAGAATACTGGGTCATGGGGAAACACTGGGTCATGGGGAAACACTGGGTCATGGGGAAACTCCGGGTATTGGGGGAAAACACTAGGTAGTGGGGGAACACTGGATAGTGGGGAAACACTGCATATTGGCAAATCACTATGTAATGGGGAAACACTGGATTTTGGGGAAACGCTGGGTATTGGGGAAACACTGGGCATTGGGGAAACACTGAGCATTGGGGAAACACTGGGTCATGGGGAAACACTGAGTCATGGGGAAACTCCGGGTATTGTGGGAAAACACTGGGTAGTGGAGGAACACTGGATAGTGGGGAAACACTGCATATTGGCAAATCACTATGTAATGGGGAAACACTGGATTTTGGGGAAACGCTGGGTATTGGGGAAACACTGGGCATTGGGGAAACACTGAGCATTGGGGAATCACTGGGCATCAGGGAAACACAGGGTATCAGGGAAACACTGGGTTTCGGGGAAACACTGGGTTTCGGGGAAACACTGGGTCATGGGAAACACTGGGAAATGGGGAAACTCCAGATATTGGGGAAACATTGGGTATTGGGGAAACACTGGGCATTGGGGAAACACTGGGCAAATGTAAACACTGGGCATTGGGGAGACACTGGGCATATGGAAACACTGGGTATCGGGGAAACACTGGGTATCGGGGAAACACTGGGTCATGGGGAAACACAGGGTCATGGAGAAACAAAGGGTCATGGGGACACACAGGGTCATGGGGAAACACAGGGTCATGGGGAACACTGGGTCATGGGGAACACTGGGTCATGGGGAACACTGGGTATTGGGGGAAACACTGGGTCATGGGGCAAAACACTAGGTCGCGGGGTAACACTGGGTCATGGGGAAAAACTGGGAAATGGGGAAACTCCAGATATTGGGGAAACATTGGGTATTGGGGAAAACACTGGGTGGTGGAGGAACACTGGGTATTGGCAAATCACTATGTAATGGGGAAACACTGGGTATTGGGAAACACTGGTTATTGGGGAAACACTGGTTATTGGGGAAACACTGGGTACTGTGGAAGCACTGGGTAGTGAGGAAACTCCATGTAATGGGGAAACTCTGGATAATGGGGAAACTCCAGGTAATGGGGAAACTCCGGGTAATGGGGAAACACTGGGTAATGGGGAACACTGGGCATTGGGGAGAAACTGGGCATATGGAAACACTGGGCATTGGGGAAACACTGGGTATCGGGGAACAACTGGGTATCGGGAAACACTGGGTATCGGGAACACTGGATCATGGAGAAACAGTGGGTCATGGGGAAACACTGGGTCATGGGGAAACTCCGGGTATTGGGGGAAAACACTGGATAGTGGGGGAAAACTGGGCATATGCAAACATTGGGCATTGGGGAAACATTGGGCATTGGGGAAACACTGGGTATTGGGGTGACACTGGGCATATGGAAACATTGGGCATTGGGGAGACACTCGGTATCGGGGAAACACTGCGTATCGGGGAAACACTGGGTAGCGGTGAAACACTGGGTAGCGGGGAAACACTGGGTCATGGGGAACACTGGGTCATGGGGAACACTGGATCATGGGGAAACACTGGGTCATGGGGAACACTGGGTAGCGGGGGAACACTGGGTAGCGGGGGAACACTGGGTCATGGGGAACACTGGGTCATGGGGAAACACTGGGTCATGGGGAAACACTGGGTCATGGGGTAACACTGGGTCATGGGGAAACTCCGGGTATTGGTGGAAACACTGGGTAGTGGGGGAACACTGGATAGTGGGGAAACACTGCGTATTAGCAAATCACTATGTAATGGGGAAACACTAGTTATTGGGGAAACACTGGTTATTGGGGAAACACTGGGTACTGTGGAAGCACTGGGTAGTGGGGAAACTCCATGTAATGGGGAAAATCCGGATAATGGTGAAACTCCGGGTAATGGGGAAACTCCGGGTAATGGGGAAACTCCGGGTAATGGGGAAACTCCGGGTAATGGGGAAACTCCGGGTAATGGGGAAACACTGGGCATTGGGGAAACACTGGGTCATGGGGAAACACTGGGTCATGGGGAAACACTGGGTCATGGGGAAACACTGGGTCATGGGGAAACTCCGGGTATTGGGGAAAACACTGGATAGTGGGGAAAAACTGGGCATATGGAAACATTGGGCATTGGGGAAACACTGGGCATTGGGGAAACACTGGGCATTAGGGTGACACTGGGAATATGGAAACATTGGGCATTGGGGAGACACTGGGTATCGGGGAAACACTGGGTATCGGGGAAACACTGGGTATCGGGGAAACACTGGGTCATGGGGAAACACAGGGTCATGGAGAAACAAAGGGTCATGGGGAAACACAGGGTCATGGGGAAACACAGGGTCATGGGGAACACTGGGTCATGGGGAACACTGGGTCATGGGGAACACTGGGTCATGGGGAACACTGGGTATTGGGGGAAACACTGGGTCATGGGGCAAAACACTAGGTCGCGGGGAAACACTGGGTCATGGGGAAAAACTGGGAAATGGGGAAACTCCAGATATTGGGGAAACATTGGGTATTGGGGAAAACACTGGGTGGTGGAGGAACACTGGGTATTGGCAATTCACTATGTAATGGGGAAACACTGGGTATTGGGAAACACTGGTTATTGGGGAAACACTGGTTATTGGGGAAACACTGGGTACTGTGGAAGCACTGGATAGTGAGGAAACTCCATGTAATGGGGAAACTCTGGATAATGGGGAAACTCCAGGTAATGGAGAAACTCCGGGTAATGGGGAAACACTGGGTAATGGGGAACACTGGGCATTGGGGAAACACTGGGCAAATGGAAACACTGGGCATTGGGGAGACACTGGGCATATGGAAACACTGGGCATTGGGGAAACACTGGGTATCGGGGAACAACTGGGTATCGGGAAACACTGGGTATCGGGAACACTGGATCATGGAGAAACAGTGGGTCATGGGGAAACACTGGGTCATGGGGAAACTCCGGGTATTGGGGGAAAACACTGGATAGTGGGGAAAAACTGGGCATATGCAAACATTGGGCATTGGGGAAACATTGGGCATTGGGGAAACACTGGGTATTGGGGAGACACTGGGCATATGGAAACATTGGGCATTGGGGAGACACTCGGTATCGGGGAAACACTGGGTATCGGGGAAACACTGGGTAGCGGTGAAACACTGGGTAGCGGGGAAACACTGGGTCATGGGGAACACTGGGTCATGGGGAACACTGGATCATGGGGAAACACTGGGTCATGGGGAACACTGGGTAGCGGGGGGACACTGGGTAGCGGGGGAACACTGGGTCATGGGGAACACTGGGTCATGGGGAAACACTGGGTCATGGGGAAACACTGGGTCATGGGGTAACACTGGGTCATGGGGAAACTCCGGGTATTGGTGGAAAACACTGGGTAGTGGGGGAACACTGGATAGTGGGGAAAACTGCGTATTGGCAAATCACTATGTAATGGGGAAACACTAGTTATTGGGGAAACACTGGGTACTGTGGAAGCACTGGGTAGTGGGGGAACACTGGATAGTGAGGAAACACTGCGTATTGGCAAATCACTATGTAATGGGGAAACACTAGTTATTGGGGAAACACTGGTTATTGGGGAAACACTGGGTACTGTGGAAGCACTGGGTAGTGGGGAAACTCCATGTAATGGGGAAAATCCGGATAATGGTGAAACTCCGGGTAATGGGGAAACTCCGGGTAATGGGGAAACTCCGGGTAATGGGGAAACTCCGGGTAATGGGGAAACACTGGGCATTGGGGAGACACTGGGAATATGGAAACATTGGGCATTGGGGAGACACTGGGTATCGGGGAAACACTGGGTATCGGGGAAACACTGGGTATCGGGGAAACACTGGGTAGCGGGGAAACACTGGGTCATGGGGAAACACTGGGTCATGGGGAACACTGGGTCATGGGGAAACACTGGGTAGCGGAGGAACACTATGCATATGGAAAGTCTGGGTATCGGGGAAACACTGGGTATCGGGGAAACACTGGGTATTTGGGAACACTGAGTAATGGGGGCACTTGGTAATGGGGAAACACTGGGTGACGGGGAAACGCTGGGTATTGGGGAACACTGGGTATTTGGGGAAACTCTGGGTAGTGGGGCAAACACTGGGTAGTGGGGCAAAACACTGGGTAGTGGGGAAATATTGCCTATTGGCGAATCACTATGTAATTGGGAAACACTGCATTTTGGGGAAACACTGGGTAGTGGGGAAACACTGGTTACTGGGGAAACACTGGATTTTGGGGAAACACTGGGGAGTGGGGAAACACTGGGTAATGGCGAAACATTGGATAGTTGGGAAACACTGGGTACTGGGGAAACACCGGGTACTTGGGAAACTCCGGGTATTGGTGAAATTTCGGGAATTGGGGAAATACCGGGTATTGGGGAAACTCCGGGTAATGGAGCAACTCCGGGTAATGAGGAAACACTGAGCAAAACGGAAAACACTGGGTATTGGGAAAACACTGGGTCATGGGGAAACACTGGGCATTAGGGGGAAACACTGCGTATCAGGGAAACACTCGGTATTGGGCGAATACTTGGTCTTGGGGAAACACTGGGCATTGGGGAAACACTGGGCATTGGGGAAACACTGGGCATTGGGAAAACACTGGGTGTCGGGGAAACACTGGGTGTCGGGGAAACACTGGGTTTCGGGGAAACACTGGGTATTGGGGAAACACTGGGTATTGGGGAAACACTGGGTATTGGGGAAAACACTGGATCGTGGGGAAACACTGGGTAATTGGGAAACACTGTGTATTGGGGAACACTGGGTTATGGGGAAAGACTAGTATCGGTGAAACACTGGTTTTGGGGAAACACTGGGTATTGGGGAAACACTGGGTCATGAGGAAACACTGGGTCATGGGGATACACTGGGTCATGGGGAAACACTGGGTCATGGGGAAACATTGTATAGTGGGGAAACACTAATGGGGAAACACTGGGTAATGGGGAAACACTGGGTAATGGGGAAACACTGGGTATCGGAGAAACACTGGGTATCGGAGAAACACTGGGTCTTGGGGAAACACTGGGTATTAGGGAAACACTGGGTATTGGGGAAACATTGGATAGTGGGGAAACATTGGATAGTGGGGAAACACTGGATAATGGTGAAAACACTGGGTAATGGGGAAACACTGCGTATCAGGGAAACACTCGGTATTGGGTGAATACTGGGTCTTGGGGAAACACTGGGTAATGGGGAAACAGTGGGCATTGGGGAAACACTGGGTGTCGGGGAAACACTGGATATTGGGGAAACACTGAGTATTGGGGAAACACTGGGTATTGGGGAAAACACTGGATAGTGGAGAAACACTGGGTAATTGGGAAACACTGTGTATTGGGGAAACACTGGGTTATGGGGAAATACTAGTATCGGGGAAACACTGGTTTTGGGGAAACACTGGGTATTGGGGAAACACTGGGTCATGAGGAAACACTGGGTCATAGGGATACACTGAGTCATGGGGAAACACTGGGTCATGGGGAAACATTGTATAGTGGGGAAACACTGGGTAATGGGGAAACACTGGATATCGGAGAAACACTGGGTATCGGAGAAACACTGGGTCTTGGGGAAACACTGGGTCATGAGGAAACACTGGGTTATAGGGATACATTGCATAGTGGGGAAACACTGGGTAATGGGGAAACACTGCGTATTGGGGAAACACTGGGTCTTGGGAAACACCGGGTATTGGGGAAACACCGGATATTGACGAAACACTGGGACATGGGGAAATACTGGGTTATGGGGAAACATTGGACAGTGGGGAAACACGATGCATATGGAAACTCTGGGTATCGGGGAAACACTGGGTATCGGGGAAACATTGGGTATTTGGGAACACTGAGTAATGGGGACACTTGGTAATGGGGAAAAACTAGGTAATGGGGAAACACTGGGTATGGGGGAAACACTGGGTACTGGGGGGAAAACTGGGTCATGGGGCAAAACACTGGGTCGTGGGGAAACACTGCCTATTGGCGAATCACTATGTAATTGGGAAACACTGGATTTTCGGGAAACACTGGGTAGTGCGGAAACACTGGGTACTGGGGAAACACTGGGTACTGGGGAAACTCCGGGTAATGGGGAAACATTGGATAGTGGGGAAACATTGGATAGTGGGGAAACACCGGGTACTGGGGAAACTCCGGGTATTGGGGAAACTACGGGTATTGGGGAAACTCCGGGTATTGGGGAATCTCTGGGTAATGGAGAAAATCCGGGTAATGGGTAAACTCCGGGTAATGGGTAAACTCCGGGTAATTTGGAAACACTAAGTAATGGGGGAAACACTGGGTATTGGGAAAACACTGGGTAATGGGAAAACACTGGGCATTAGGGAGAAACACTGGGTATTGGGGAAACACTGGGTATTGGGGAAACACAGGGTATTGGGGAAACACAGGGTATTGGGGAAAGACTGGGTAATTGGGAAACACTGGGTAATGGGGAAACACTGGGTAATGGGGAAACACTGGGTATTGGGGAAACTCCGGATATTGGGGAAACACTGGGTACTGGGAAAACTCCGGGTACTGGGAAAACTCCGGGTACTGGGAAAACTCCGGGTATTTGGGAATCTCCAGTACTGGGGAAACTCTGGGTAATTATGAAATTCCGGGTATTGGGGAAACTCCGGGTATTCAGGAAACACTGGGTATTGGGGAACACTGGGTAATGGGGAAACACTGGGTATTGGGGAAACTCCAGATATTGGGGAAACACTGGGTACTGGGAAAACTCCGGGTATTGGGGAAACTCCGGGTATTGGGGAATCTCCGGGTATTGGGAAAACACTGGGCATTGGGGAAACACTGGGTATCAGGGAAACACTGGGTATTGGGGGAAAACACTGGATAGTGGGGAAACACTGGGTATAGAGGAAACACTGGGTAGTGGGGAAAACACTGGGTATTGGGGAAACACCGGGTATTGGGGAAACACCGGGTATTGGGGAAACACTGTGTCATGAGGAAACACTGGGACATGGGGAAACACTGGGTCATGGGGAAACATTGGACAGTGGGGAAACACTATGCATATGGAAACTCTGGGTATTGGGGAAACACTGGGTATCGGGGAAACACTGGGTATTTGGGAACACTGAGTAATGGGGACACTTGGTAATGGGGAAACACTGGGTATTGGGGAAACACTGGGTCATGAGGATACACTGGGTTATGGGGATACACCGGGTCATGGGGAAACACCGGGTAATGGGGACACACTGCGTATTGGGGAAACACTGTGTATTGGGGAAAAACCGGGTATTGGGGAAACACCGGGTATTGGGGAAACACTGAGTCATGAGGATACACTGGGTTATGGGGATACACCGGGTCATGGGGAAACACCGGGTAATGGGGAAACACTGCGTATTGGGGAAACACTGTGTATTGGGGAAAAACGGGTATTGGGGAAACACCGGGTATTGGGGAAACACTGGGTTATGGGGAAACACTGGGTATTAGGGAAACACTGGGTATTAGGGAAACACTGGGTATTGGGGAAACATTGGATAGTGGGGAAACATTGGATAGTGGGGAAACACTGGATAATGGTGAAAACACTGGGTAATGGGGAAACACTGTGTATCAGGGAAACAATCGGTATTGGGGAAACACTGGGTCTTGGGGAAACACTGGACAGTGGGGAAACACTGGGCAGTGGGGAAACACTGGGTAATGGGGAAACACTGGGTATTGGGCAAACACTGGGCATTGGGGAAACACTGGGCATGGGGGAAACACTGCGTATCAGGGAAACACTGGGCATTGGGGAAACACTGGGTCTTGGGGAAACACTTCGCATTGAGGAAACTCCGGGTATTGATAAAACTCCAGGTATTGTGGAACTACTGGGTATTGGGGAAACACCTTGTAATGGGGAAACACTGGGTATTGGGGAAACAGTGGGTCATGGGGAAACAGTGGGTCATGGGGAAGCACTGGGTCATGGGGAAACACTGGACAATGGGGAAACACTGGGTAATGGGGACAACACTGGATAATGGGGAAACACTGGGTATTGGGCAAACACTGGACATTGGGGAAACACTGGGCATTGGGGAAACACTGGGCATTGGGGGGAAATACTGGATAGTGGGGACACACTGGATAGTGGGGGGAAATACTGGATAGTGGGGACACACTGGATAGTGGGGAAACACTGGGTATTGGGGAAGCACTGGGTATTGGGGAAAACACTGGAGAGTGGGGAAAACCCTGGGTAATGGGGCAACACTGTGTATTGGGGAAACACTGGGTTATGGGGAAAGACTAGTATCAGGGAAACACTGGGTATTGGGGAAACACAGGGTCATGAGGAAACACTGCGTCATGGGAATACACTGGGTCATGGGGAAACACTGGGTCATGGGGAAACACTGGGTCATGGGGAAACATTGCATAGTGGGGAAACACTGGGTAATGGGGAAACACTGGGTATCGGAGAAACACTGGGTCTTGGGGAAACACTGGGTCTTGCGGAAACACCGGGTATTGGGGAAACACCGGATATTGGCGAAACACTGGGACATGGGGAAACACTGGGACATGGGGAAACACTGGGTCATGGGGAAACATTGGACAGTGGGGAAACACTGTGCATATGGGAACGTTGGGTATCGGGCAAACACTGGGTATTTGGGAACACTGAGTCATGGGGACACTTGGTAATGGGGAAAAACTGGGTAACGGGGGAAACACTAGGAATTGGGGGAAACACTGGGTCATGGGGCAAAACACTGGGTCATGGGGAAACTCTGGGTACTGGGGAAACTCTGGGTACTGGGGAAACTCTGGGTACTGGGAAAACTATGGGTACTGGGGAAACATTGGATAGTAGGGAAACATTGGATAGTGGGGAAACACCGGGTACTGGGGAAACTCCGGGTATTGGGAAAATCCGGGTATTGGGGAAACTCCGGGTATTGGGGAAACTCCGGGGAATGGGTAAACTCCAGGTAATTCGGAAACACTAAGTAATGGGGGAAACACTGGGTATTGGGAAAACACTGGGTAATGGGAAAACACTGGGCATTCGGGGGAAACACTGGGTATTGGGGAAACACTGGGTATTGGGGAAACACAGGGTATTGGGGAACACTGGGTAATTGGGAAACACTGGGTAATGGGGAAACACTGGGTATTGGGGAAACTCCGGATATTGGGGAGACACTGGATACTGGGAAAACACTGGGTACTGGGAAAACTCCGGGTAATGTGAAAACTCCGGGTACTGGGGAATCTCCGGGTACTGGGGGAACTCCGGGTAATTATGAAACTCCGGGTATTGGGGAAGCGCCGGGTATTGGGGAAACTCCAGATATTGGGGAACACTGGGTAATGGGGAAACACTGGGTATTGGGGAAACTCCAGATATTGGGGAATCACTGGGTACTGGGAAAACTCCGGGTATTGGGGAAACTCCGGGTATTGGGGAAACTCCGGGTATTGGGAAAACACTGGGTATTGGGGAAACTCCGGGTGTTCAGGAAACACTGGGTATTGGAGAAACTTCGGGTAATGGGGAAACTCCGGGTAATGGGGAAACTCCAGGTCATAGGGAAACACAGGGTCATGGGGAAACATTGGATAGTGGGGAAATATTGGATAGTGGGGAAACACTGGATAATGGTGAAAACACTGGGTAATGGGGAAACACTGCGTATCGGGGAAACACTCGGTATTGGGCAAACACTGGGTCTTGGGGAAACACTGGGCATATGGAAACACTGGGCATATGGGAACACTGGGCATCGGGGAAACACTGGGCATTGGGGAAACACTGGGCATTGGGGAAACACTTCGCATTGGGGAAACTCCAGGTATTGGTGAAACTCCAGGTATTGGGGAACTACTGGGTATTGGGGAATCACCTTGCAATGGGGAAACACTGGGTATTGGAGAAACAGTGGGTCATGGGGAATAACTGGGTCAGGGGGAAACACTGGGTAATGGGGAAACACTGGGTATTGGGCAACAACTGGGCATTGGGGAAAAACTGGGCATATGGAAACACTGGGCATATGGAAACACTGGGCATATGGAAACACTGGGCATTGCGGAAACACTGGGCATTGGGGACACACTGGGCATTGGGGAAACACTGGGTAATGGGGAAACACCGGATATTGTGGAAAGCACTGGATATTGCGGAAAACATTTGGGATTGGGGAAACATTGGGTCATGTGGAAAAACTGGGTTATGGGGAAATACTGGGTAATGGGGAAACACTGGATTTTGGGGAAACACCGGGTATTGGGGGAAACACTGAGTATTGGGGAAACTCCAGGTACTGGGGAAACTCCAGGTATTGGGGAAACTACGGTTAATGGGGAAACAACGGGAATTGGGGAAACAACAGGAATTGGGGAAACAACGGGTTATGGGGAAAGACTAACATTGGGGAAACAGTGGGTCATGGTGGAAACACTGGGTCATGGGGAAACACTGGGTCATGAAAAACATTGGATAGTGGGAAAACACTGGGTAATGGGGAAAACAATTGATAATGGGGAAACACTGCATATTGGGGAAACACTGGGCATATGGAAACACTGGGCATTGGGAAAACACTGGGCATATGGAAACATTGGGCACTGGGGAAACACTGGGCATTGGGGAAACACTGGGCATTGGGGAGACACTGGGCATATGGAAACACTGGGCATATGGAAACACTGGGCATTGGGGAGACACTGGGCATTGGGGAGACACTGGGCATATGGAAACACTGGGCATTGCGGAAACACTGGGCATTGGGGAAACACTGGGCATTGGGGAAACACTGGGTAATGGGGAAACACCGGATATTGTGGAAAACACTGGATATTGCGGAAAACATTTGGGATTGGGGAAACATTGGGTCATGTGGAAAAACTGGGTTATGGGGAAATACTGGTTAATGGGGAAATACTGCATTTTGGGGAAACACCGGGTATTGGGGGAAACACTGAGTATTGGGGAAACTCCAGGTACTGGGGAAACTCCAGGTATTGGGGAAACAACGGTTAATGGGGAAACAACGGGAATTGGGGAAACAACGGGTTATGGGGAAAGACTAGCATTGGGGAAACAGTGGGTCATGGTGGAAACACTGGGTCATGGGGAAACACTGGGTCATGAAAAACATTGGATAGTGGAAAAACACTGGGTAATGGGGAAAACAATTGATAATGGGGAAACACTGGGCATATGGAAACACTGGGAATTGGGAAAACACTGGGCATATGGAAACATTGGGCACTGGGGAAACACTGGGCATTGGGGAAACACTGGGCATTGGGGAGATACTGGGCATATGGAAACACTGGGCATATGGAAACACTGGGCATTGGGGAGCCACTGGGCATTGGGGAGACACTGGGCATATGGAAACACTGGGCATTGGGGGAACACTGGGTATCGGGGAAACACAGGGTATCGGGGAAACACAGGGTATCGGGGGAACACTGGGTCATGGGGAACACTGAGTCATGGGGAACACTGGGTCATGGGGAAACACAGTGTCATGAGGAAACGCCGAGTAATGGGGGAAAACACTGGATAGTGGGGAAAGACTGGGCATATGGAAACATTGGGCATTGGGGAAACACTGAGCATTGGGGAAACACTGGGCATTGGGGAAACACTGGGCATTTGGAGACACTGGGCATTGGGGAGACACTGGGCATTGGAGAGACACTGGGTATCGGGGAAACACTGGGTATCGGGGAACACTGGGTCATGGGGAATACTGGGTCATGGGGAAACTCCGGGTATTGGGGGAAAACACTAGGTAATGGAGGAACACTGGATAGTGGGGAAACACTGCATATTGGCAAGTCACTATGTAATGGGGGAACACTGGATTTTGGGGAAACGCTGGGTATTGGGGAAACAATGAGCATTGGGGAAACACTGGGCATCGGGGAAACACTGGGTATCGGGGGAACACTGGGTCATGGGGAAACACTGGGTCATGGCGAAACACTGGGTCATGGCGAAACACTGGGTCATGGGGAAACTCCGGGTATTGTGGGAAAACCCTGGGTAGTGGAGGAACACTGGATAGTGGGGAAACACTGCATATTGGCAAATCACGATGTAATGGGGAAACACTGGATTTTGGGGAAACGCTGGGTATTGGGGAAACACTGGGCATTGGGGAAACACTGAGCATTGGGGAATCACTGGGCATCAGAGAAACACAGGGTATCAGGGAAACACTGGGTTTCGGGGAAACACTGGGTCATGGGGAACACTGGGCCATGGGGGAAATACTGGGTATTGGGGGAAACACTGGGTCATGGGGCAAAACACTGGGTATTGGGGAAAACACTGGGTGGTGGGGGAACACTGGGTATTGGCAAACCACTATGTAATGGGGAAACACTGGGTATTGGGGAAACACTGGGTATTGGGGAAACACTGGTTATTGGGGAAACACTGGTTACTGTGGAAGCACTGGGTAGTGGGGAAACTCCATGTAATGGGGAAACTCTGGATAATGGGGAAACTCCGGATAATGGGGAAACTCCGGGTAATGGGGAAACTCAGGGTAATGGGGAAACTCAGGGTAATGGGGAAACACTGGGTAATGGGGAAACACTGGGCAAATGGAAACACTGGGCATTGGGGAAACACTGGGCATTGGGGAAACATAGGGCTTTGGGGAAACACTGGGCATTGGGGAGACACTGGGCATATGGAAACACTGGGTATCGGGGAAACACTGGGTATCGGGGAAACACTGGGTCATGGGGAAACACTGGGTCATGGGGAAACACTGGGTCATGGGGAAACACAGGGTCATGGGGAAACACAGGGTCATGGGGAAACACTGGGTCATGGGGAACACAGGGTCATGGGGAACACTGGGCCATGGGGGAAACACTGGGTATTGGGGGAAACACTGGGTATTGGGGGAACACTGGGTAATTGGGAAACACTGGGTAATGGGGAAACACTGGGTATTGGGGAAACTCCGGATATTGGGGAGACACTGGATACTGGGAAAACACTGGGTACTGGGAAAACTCCGGGTAATGTGAAAACTCCGGGTACTGGGGAATCTCCGGGTACTGGGGGAACTCCGGGTAATTATGAAACTCCGGGTATTGGGGAAGCGCCGGGTATTGGGGAAACTCCAGGTATTGGGGAACACTGGGTAATGGGGAAACACTGGGTATTGGGGAAACTCCAGATATTGGGGAATCACTGGGTACTGGGAAAACTCCGGGTATTGGGGAAACTCCGGGTATTGGGGAAACTCCGGGTATTGGGAAAACACTGGGTATTGGGGAAACTCCGGGTGTTCAGGAAACACTGGGTATTGGAGAAACTTCGGGTAATGGGGAAACTCCGGGTAATGGGGAAACTCCAGGTCATAGGGAAACACAGGGTCATGGGGAAACATTGGATAGTGGGGAAATATTGGATAGTGGGGAAACACTGGATAATGGTGAAAACACTGGGTAATGGGGAAACACTGCGTATCGGGGAAACACTCGGTATTGGGCAAACACTGGGTCTTGGGGAAACACTGGGCATATGGAAACACTGGGCATATGGGAACACTGGGCATCGGGGAAACACTGGGCATTGGGGAAACACTGGGCATTGGGGAAACACTTCGCATTGGGGAAACTCCAGGTATTGGTGAAACTCCAGGTATTGGGGAACTACTGGGTATTGGGGAATCACCTTGCAATGGGGAAACACTGGGTATTGGAGAAACAGTGGGTCATGGGGAATAACTGGGTCAGGGGGAAACACTGGGTAATGGGGAAACACTGGGTATTGGGCAACAACTGGGCATTGGGGAAAAACTGGGCATATGGAAACACTGGGCATATGGAAACACTGGGCATATGGAAACACTGGGCATTGCGGAAACACTGGGCATTGGGGACACACTGGGCATTGGGGAAACACTGGGTAATGGGGAAACACCGGATATTGTGGAAAGCACTGGATATTGCGGAAAACATTTGGGATTGGGGAAACATTGGGTCATGTGGAAAAACTGGGTTATGGGGAAATACTGGGTAATGGGGAAACACTGGATTTTGGGGAAACACCGGGTATTGGGGGAAACACTGAGTATTGGGGAAACTCCAGGTACTGGGGAAACTCCAGGTATTGGGGAAACTACGGTTAATGGGGAAACAACGGGAATTGGGGAAACAACAGGAATTGGGGAAACAACGGGTTATGGGGAAAGACTAGCATTGGGGAAACAGTGGGTCATGGTGGAAACACTGGGTCATGGGGAAACACTGGGTCATGAAAAACATTGGATAGTGGGAAAACACTGGGTAATGGGGAAAACAATTGATAATGGGGAAACACTGCATATTGGGGAAACACTGGGCATATGGAAACACTGGGCATTGGGAAAACACTGGGCATATGGAAACATTGGGCACTGGGGAAACACTGGGCATTGGGGAAACACTGGGCATTGGGGAGACACTGGGCATATGGAAACACTGGGCATATGGAAACACTGGGCATTGGGGAGACACTGGGCATTGGGGAGACACTGGGCATATGGAAACACTGGGCATTGCGGAAACACTGGGCATTGGGGAAACACTGGGCATTGGGGAAACACTGGGTAATGGGGAAACACCGGATATTGTGGAAAACACTGGATATTGCGGAAAACATTTGGGATTGGGGAAACATTGGGTCATGTGGAAAAACTGGGTTATGGGGAAATACTGGTTAATGGGGAAATACTGCATTTTGGGGAAACACCGGGTATTGGGGGAAACACTGAGTATTGGGGAAACTCCAGGTACTGGGGAAACTCCAGGTATTGGGGAAACAACGGTTAATGGGGAAACAACGGGAATTGGGGAAACAACGGGTTATGGGGAAAGACTAGCATTGGGGAAACAGTGGGTCATGGTGGAAACACTGGGTCATGGGGAAACACTGGGTCATGAAAAACATTGGATAGTGGAAAAACACTGGGTAATGGGGAAAACAATTGATAATGGGGAAACACTGGGCATATGGAAACACTGGGAATTGGGAAAACACTGGGCATATGGAAACATTGGGCACTGGGGAAACACTGGGCATTGGGGAAACACTGGGCATTGGGGAGATACTGGGCATATGGAAACACTGGGCATATGGAAACACTGGGCATTGGGGAGCCACTGGGCATTGGGGAGACACTGGGCATATGGAAACACTGGGCATTGGGGGAACACTGGGTATCGGGGAAACACAGGGTATCGGGGAAACACAGGGTATCGGGGGAACACTGGGTCATGGGGAACACTGAGTCATGGGGAACACTGGGTCATGGGGAAACACAGTGTCATGAGGAAACGCCGAGTAATGGGGGAAAACACTGGATAGTGGGGAAAGACTGGGCATATGGAAACATTGGGCATTGGGGAAACACTGAGCATTGGGGAAACACTGGGCATTGGGGAAACACTGGGCATTTGGAGACACTGGGCATTGGGGAGACACTGGGCATTGGAGAGACACTGGGTATCGGGGAAACACTGGGTATCGGGGAACACTGGGTCATGGGGAATACTGGGTCATGGGGAAACTCCGGGTATTGGGGGAAAACACTAGGTAATGGAGGAACACTGGATAGTGGGGAAACACTGCATATTGGCAAGTCACTATGTAATGGGGGAACACTGGATTTTGGGGAAACGCTGGGTATTGGGGAAACAATGAGCATTGGGGAAACACTGGGCATCGGGGAAACACTGGGTATCGGGGGAACACTGGGTCATGGGGAAACACTGGGTCATGGCGAAACACTGGGTCATGGCGAAACACTGGGTCATGGGGAAACTCCGGGTATTGTGGGAAAACCCTGGGTAGTGGAGGAACACTGGATAGTGGGGAAACACTGCATATTGGCAAATCACGATGTAATGGGGAAACACTGGATTTTGGGGAAACGCTGGGTATTGGGGAAACACTGGGCATTGGGGAAACACTGAGCATTGGGGAATCACTGGGCATCAGAGAAACACAGGGTATCAGGGAAACACTGGGTTTCGGGGAAACACTGGGTCATGGGGAACACTGGGCCATGGGGGAAATACTGGGTATTGGGGGAAACACTGGGTCATGGGGCAAAACACTGGGTATTGGGGAAAACACTGGGTGGTGGGGGAACACTGGGTATTGGCAAACCACTATGTAATGGGGAAACACTGGGTATTGGGGAAACACTGGGTATTGGGGAAACACTGGTTATTGGGGAAACACTGGTTACTGTGGAAGCACTGGGTAGTGGGGAAACTCCATGTAATGGGGAAACTCTGGATAATGGGGAAACTCCGGATAATGGGGAAACTCTGGGTAATGGGGAAACTCAGGGTAATGGGGAAACTCAGGGTAATGGGGAAACACTGGGTAATGGGGAAACACTGGGCAAATGGAAACACTGGGCATTGGGGAAACACTGGGCATTGGGGAAACATAGGGCTTTGGGGAAACACTGGGCATTGGGGAGACACTGGGCATATGGAAACACTGGGTATCGGGGAAACACTGGGTATCGGGGAAACACTGGGTCATGGGGAAACACTGGGTCATGGGGAAACACTGGGTCATGGGGAAACACAGGGTCATGGGGAAACACAGGGTCATGGGGAAACACTGGGTCATGGGGAACACAGGGTCATGGGGAACACTGGGCCATGGGGGAAACACTGGGTATTGGGGGAAACACTGGGTATTGGGGGAACACTGGGTCATGGGGCAAAACACTAGGTCGCGGGGAAACACTGGGTCATGGGGAAACACTGGGAAATGGGGAAACTCCAGATATTGGGGAACATTGGGTATTGGGGAAAACACTCGGTGGTGGAGGAACACTGGGTATTGGCAAATCACTATGTAATGGGGAAACACTGGGAATTGGGGAAACACTGGGTATTGGGGAACCCTGGTTATTGGGGAAACACTGGTTATTGGGGAAACACTGGTTATTGGGGAAACACTGGGTACTGTGGAAGCACGGGGTAGTTAGGAAACTCCATGTAATGGGGAAACTCCGGATAATGGGGAAACTCCGGGTAATGGGGAAACTCCGGGTAATGGGGAAACTCCGGGTAATGGGGAAACACTGGGCATTGGTTAAACACTGGGCATTGGGGAAACACTGGGGAGACACTGGGTATATGGAAACACTGGGCATTGGGGAAACACTGGGTATCGGGGAAACACTGGGTATCGGAAACACTGGGTCATGGGGAACACTGGGTCATGGGGAAACACTGGGTCATGGGGAAACACTGGGTCATGGGGAAACTCCGGGTTTGGGGGAACACACTGGATAGTGGGGGTAAACACTGGATAGTGGGGAAAAACTGGTATATGTAAACATTGGGCATTGGGGAAACACTGGGCATTGGGGAAACACTGGGCATTGGGGAAACTTTGGGCATTGGGGAAACACTGGGCATTGGGGAGACACTGGGCATATGGAAACATTGGGCATTGGGGAAACACTGGGTATCGGGGAAACACTGGGTATCGGGGTAACACTGGGTAGCGGGGAACAGTGGGTCATGGGGAAACACTGGGTCATGGGGAAAGACTGGGTTATGGGGAAACACTGGGTATTAGGGAAACACTGGGTATTGGGGAAACATTGGATAGTGGGGAAACATTGGATAGTGGGGAAACACTGCGTATCGGGAAAACACTGCGTATCGGGAAAACACTGCGTATCAGGGAAACACTCGGTATTGGGCAAACACTGGGTTTTGGGGAAACACTGGGTCTTGGGGAAACACTTCGCATTGATGAAACTCCAGGTATTGATAAAACTCCAGGTATTGTGGAACTACTGGGTAATGGGGAAATACCTTGTAATGGGGAAGCACTGGGTCATGGGGAAACACTGGACAGTGGGGAAACACTGGGTAATGGGGAAACACTGGGTATCGGGGGGAAACACTGGGTTATGGGGAAAGACTAGTATCGGGGAAACACTGGGTATTGGGTAACACTGGGTCATGAGGAAACACTGGGTTATGGGGATACACTGGGTCATGGGGAAACACTGGGTCATGGGGAAACATTGCATAGTGGGGAAACACTGGGTAATGGGGAAACACTGGGTATCGTAGAAACACTGGGTCTTGGGGAAACACTGGGTCTTGCGGAAACACCGGGTATTGGGGAAACACCGGGTATTGGAGAAACACTGGGACATGGGGAAACACTGGGACACGGGGAAACGCTGGGACACGGGGAAACATTGGGTACGGGGGCAAAACACTGGGTCATGGGGAAACACTGCCTATTGGCGAATCACTATGTAATTGGGAAACACTGGATTTTGGGGAAACACTGGGTAGTGGGGAAACACTGGGTATTTGGGAACACTGAGTAATGGGGACACTTGGTAATGGGGAAAAACTGGGTAACAAGGGAAATACTGGGTATGGGGGAAACACTGGGTATTGGGGGAAACACTGGGTATTGGGGCAAAACACTGGTTCATGGGGAAACACTGCCTATTGGAGAATCACTATGTAATTGGGAAACACTGGATTTTGGGGAAACACTGGGTAGTGGGGAAACACTGGGTACTGGGGAAACACTGGGTACTGGGGAAACTCCGGGTAATGGGGAAAAATTGGATAGTAGGGAAACATTGGGTACTGGGGAAACACCGGGTACAGGGGAAACTCCGGGTATTGGGGAAAATCCGGGTATTGGGGAAACTCCGGGTAATGGAGAAACTCCGGGTAATGGGTAAACTCCGGGTAATTCGGAAACACTAAGTAATGGGGGAAACACTGGGTATTGGGAAAACACCGGGCATTAGGGGGAAACTCCAGGTAATGGGGAAACTCCGGGTAATGGGGAAACTCCGGGTAATGGGGAAACACTGGGTAATGGGGAAACACTGGGCATTGGGGAAACACTGGGCATTGGGGAGACAATGGGCATTGGGGAAACACTGGGTATCGGGGAAACATTGGGTATCGGGGAAACACTGGGTATCGGGGAAATACTGGGTATCGGGGAAACACTGGGTCATGGGGAACACTGGATCATGGGGAAACACTGGGTCATGGGGAAACACTGGGTCATGGGGAAACTCCGGGTATTGGGGGGAAACACTGGATAGTGGGGGAAACACTGGGCATTGGGGAAACACTGGGCATTGGGGAAACAAGTGGGTCATGGGGAAACAGTGGGTCATGGGGAAGCACTGGGTCATGGGGAAACACTGGACAGTGGGGAAACACTGCGTAATGGGGAAACACTGGGTATCGGGGGGAAACACTGGGTTATGGGGAAAGACTAGTATCGGGGACACACTGGGTATTGGGTAACACTGGGTCATGAGGAAACACTGGGTCATGGGGAAACACTGGGACATGGGGAAACATTGCATAGTGGGGAAACACTGGGTAATGGGGAAACACTGGGTATCGTAGAAACACTGGGTCTTGGGGAAACACTGGGTCTTGCGGAAACACCGGGTATTGGGGAAACACCGGGTATTGGGGAAACACTGGGACATGGGGAAACACTGGGACACGGGGAAACACTGGGTCATGGGGAAACATTGGACAGTGGCGAAACACTATGCATATGGACACTCTGGGTATCGGGGAAACACTGGGTATCGGGGAAACACTGGGTATTTGGGAACACTGAGTCATGGGGACACTTGGTAATGGGGAAAACTGGGTAACAAGGGAAATACTGGGTATGGGGGAAACACTGGGTATTGGGGGAAACACTGGGTATTGGGGCAAAACACTGAGTCATGGGGAAACACTGCCTATTGGCGAATCACTATGTAATTGGGAAACACTGGAATTTGGGGAAACACTGGGTAGTGGGGAAACACTGGGTACTGGGGAAACACTGGGTACTGGGGAAACTCCGGGTAATGGGGAAACATTGGATAGTAGGGAAACATTGGGTACTGGGGTAACACCGGGTACAGGGGAAACTCCGGGTATTGGGGAAAATCCGGGTATTGGGGAAACTCCGGGTAATGGAGCAACTCCGGGTAATTCGGAAACACTAAGTAATGGGGGAAACACTGGGTATTGGGAAAACACTGGCATTAGGGGGAAACACTGGGTATTGGGGAAACACTGGGTATTGGGGAAACACTGGTTATTGTGGAAACACTGGTTACTGTGGAAGAACTGGGTAGTGGGGAAACACCATGTAATGGGGAAACTCCGGATAATGGGGAAACTCCAGGTAATGGGGAAACTCCGGGTAATGGGGAAACTCCGGGTAATGGGGAAACACTGGGTAATGGGGAAACACTGGGCATTGGGGAAACACTGGGTATCGGGGAAACACTGGGTATCGGGGAAACACTGGGTCAGGGGGAACACTGGATCATGGGGAAACACTGGGTCATGGGGAAACACTGGGTCATGGGGAAACTCCAGGTATTGGGGGAAAACACTGGATAGTGGGGGAAAACTGGGCATATGGAAACATTGGGCATTGGGGAAACACTGGGCATTGGGAACACTGGGCATTGGGGAAACATTGGGCATTGGGGAAACACTGGGCATTGGGGAGACACTGGGCATCGGGGAAACACTGGGGAACGGGGAAACACTGGGTAGCGGGGAAACACTGGGTAGCGGGGAAACACTGGGTCATGGGGAACACTGGGTCATGGGGAAACACTAGGTATCGGGGAAACGCAGGGTCATGGGGAAACACAGGGCCATGGGGAACACTGGGTCATGGGGAACACTGGGCCATGGGGGAAACACTGGGTATTGGGGGAAACACTGGGTATTGGGGGACACACTGGGTCATGGGGCAAAACACTGGGTCGTGGGGAAACACTGGGTCATGGGGAAACACTGGGAAATGGGGAAACTCCAGATATTGGGGAAACATTGGGTATTGGGGAAAACACTGGGTGGTGGGGGAACACTGGGTATTGGCAAATCACTATGTAATGGGGAAACACTGGGTATTGGGGAAACACTGGTATTGGGGAAACACTGGGTACTGTGGAAACTCCATGTAATGGGGAAACTCTGGGTAATGGGGAAACTCCGGGTAATGGGGAAACACTGGGTAATGGGGAAACACTGGGCATTGGGGAAACACTGGGCAAATGGAAACACTGGGCATTGGGGAGACACTGAGCATATGGAAACACTGGGCATTGGGGAAACACTGGGTATCGGGGAAACACTGGGTCATGGGGAACACTGGGTCATGGGGAACACTGGGTCATGGGGAAACACTGGGTCATAGGGAAACACTTGGTCATGGGGAACACTGGATAGTGGGGAAACACTGTGTATGGGCAAATCACTATGTAATGAGGATACACTGGGCATTGGGGAAACACTGGGAATATGGAAACATTGGGCATTGGGGAGACACTGGGCATATGGAAACACTGGGTCATGGGGAACACTGGGTCATGGGGAACACTGGGTCATGGGGAACACTGGGTCATGGGGAACACTGGGTCATGTGGAAACATTTGGTCATGGGGAAACACTGGGTCATGGGGAAACACTGGGTCATGGGGAAACTCCGGGTATTGGGGGAAAACACTGGGTAGTGGGGGAACACTGGATAGTGGGGAAACACTGCGTATTGGCAAATCACTATGTATTGGGGAAGCACTGGGTATTGGGGAAACACTGGGTATTGGGGAAATACTGGGTACTGTGGAAGCACTGGGTAGTGGGGAAACTCCGGATAATGGGGAAACTCCGGGTAATAGGGAAACTCCGGGTAATTGAGAAACACTGGGCATATGGAAACACTGGGCATCGGGGGAACACTGGGCATCGGGGGAACACTGGGCATCGGGGGAATACTGGGCATCGGGGGAACATTGGGTATCGGGGGAACACAGGGTCATGGGGAAACACAGTGTCATGGGGAAACACAGTGTCATGCGGAGCCTCCGGGTATTGGGGGAAAACACTGGATAGTGGTGAAACACTGGGCATATGGAAACATTGGGCATTGGGGAAACACTGGGCATTGGGGAAACACTGGGAATATGGAAACATTGGGCATTGGGGAGACACTGGGCATATGGAGACACTGGGCATATGGAAACACTGGGCATTGGGGAGACACTGGGTATCGGGGAAACACCGGGTCATGGGGAACACTGGGTCATGGGGAACACTGGGTCATGGGGAACACTGGGTATTGGGGGAAAACACTGGGTAGTGGTGGAACACTGGATAGTGGGGAAACACTGCGTATGGGCAAATCACTATGTAATGGGGAACACTGGATTTTGGGGAAACGCTAGGTGTTGGAGAAACACCGGGCATTGAGGAAACACTGGGCATTGGGGAATCACTGGGCATTGGGGAAACACTGGGTATTGGGTAACACTGGGTCATGAGGAAACACTGGGTCATGGGGAAACACTGGGACATGGGGAAACATTGCATAGTGGGGAAACACTGGGTAATGGGGAAACACTGGGTATCGTAGAAACACTGGGTCTTGGGGAAACACTGGGTCTTGCGGAAACACCGGGTATTGGGGAAACACCGGGTATTGGGGAAACACTGGGACATGGGGAAACACTGGGACACGGGGAAACACTGGGTCATGGGGAAACATTGGACAGTGGCGAAACACTATGCATATGGACACTCTGGGTATCGGGGAAACACTGGGTATCGGGGAAACACTGGGTATTTGGGAACACTGAGTCATGGGGACACTTGGTAATGGGGAAAACTGGGTAACAAGGGAAATACTGGATATTGGGGGAAACACTGGGTATTGGGGGAAACACTGGGTATTGGGGCAAAACACTGAGTCATGGGGAAACACTGCCTATTGGCGAATCACTATGTAATTGGGAAACACTGGAATTTGGGGAAACACTGGGTAGTGGGGAAACACTGGGTACTGGGGAAACACTGGGTACTGGGGAAACTCCGGGTAATGGGGAAACATTGGATAGTAGGGAAACATTGGGTACTGGGGTAACACCGGGTACAGGGGAAACTCCGGGTATTGGGGAAAATCCGGGTATTGGGGAAACTCCGGGTAATGGAGCAACTCCGGGTAATTCGGAAACACTAAGTAATGGGGGAAACACTGGGTATTGGGAAAACACTGGGCATTAGGGGGAAACACTGGGTATTGGGGAAACACTGGGTATTGGGGAAACACTGGTTATTGTGGAAACACTGGTTACTGTGGAAGAACTGGGTAGTGGGGAAACACCATGTAATGGGGAAACTCCGGATAATGGGGAAACTCCAGGTAATGGGGAAACTCCGGGTAATGGGGAAACTCCGGGTAATGGGGAAACACTGGGTAATGGGGAAACACTGGGCATTGGGGAAACACTGGGCATTGGGGAGACAATGGGCATTGGGGAAACACTGGGTATCGGGGAAACACTGGGTATCGGGGAAACACTGGGTCAGGGGGAACACTGGATCATGGGGAAACACTGGGTCATGGGGAAACACTGGGTCATGGGGAAACTCCAGGTATTGGGGGAAAACACTGGATAGTGGGGGAAAACTGGGCATATGGAAACATTGGGCATTGGGGAAACACTGGGCATTGGGGAAACACTGGGAATATGGAAACATTGGGCATTGGGGAGACACTGGGCATATGGAGACACTGGGCATATGGAAACACTGGGCATTGGGGAGACACTGGGTATCGGGGAAACACCGGGTCATGGGGAACACTGGGTCATGGGGAACACTGGGTCATGGGGAACACTGGGTATTGGGGGAAAACACTGGGTAGTGGTGGAACACTGGATAGTGGGGAAACACTGCGTATGGGCAAATCACTATGTAATGGGGAACACTGGATTTTGGGGAAACGCTAGGTGTTGGAGAAACACCGGGCATTGAGGAAACACTGGGCATTGGGGAATCACTGGGCATTGGGGAAACACTGGGTATTGGGTAACACTGGGTCATGAGGAAACACTGGGTCATGGGGAAACACTGGGACATGGGGAAACATTGCATAGTGGGGAAACACTGGGTAATGGGGAAACACTGGGTATCGGAGAAACACTGGGTCTTGGGGAAACACTGGGTCTTGCGGAAACACCGGGTATTGGGGAAACACCGGGTATTGGGGAAACACTGGGACATGGGGAAACACTGGGACACGGGGAAACACTGGGTCATGGGCAAACATTGGACAGTGGCGAAACACTATGCATATGGACACTCTGGGTATCGGGGAAACACTGGGTATCGGGGAAACACTGGGTATTTGGGAACACTGAGTCATGGGGACACTTGGTAATGGGGAAAACTGGGTAACAAGGGAAATACTGGGTATGGGGGAAACACTGGGTATTGGGGGAAACACTGGGTATTGGGGCAAAACACTGAGTCATGGGGAAACACTGCCTATTGGCGAATCACTATGTAATTGGGAAACACTGGAATTTGGGGAAACACTGGGTAGTGGGGAAACACTGGGTACTGGGGAAACACTGGGTACTGGGGAAACTCCGGGTAATGGGGAAACATTGGATAGTAGGGAAACATTGGGTACTGGGGTAACACCGGGTACAGGGGAAACTCCGGGTATTGGGGAAAATCCGGGTATTGGGGAAACTCCGGGTAATGGAGCAACTCCGGGTAATTCGGAAACACTAAGTAATGGGGGAAACACTGGGTATTGGGAAAACACTGGGCATTAGGGAGAAACACTGGGTATTGGGGAAACACTGGGTATTGGAGAAACACTGGTTATTGTGGAAACACTGGTTACTGTGGAAGAACTGGGTAGTGGGGAAACACCATGTAATGGGGAAACTCCGGATAATGGGGAAACTCCAGGTAATGGGGAAACTCCGGGTAATGGGGAAACTCCGGGTAATGGGGAAACACTGGGTAATGGGGAAACACTGGGCATTGGGGAAACACTGGGCATTGGGGAGACAATGGGCATTGGGGAAACACTGGGTATCGGGGAAACACTGGGTATCGGGGAAACACTGGGTCAGGGGGAACACTGGATCATGGGGAAACACTGGGTCATGGGGAAACACTGGGTCATGGGGAAACTCCAGGTATTGGGGGAAAACACTTGATAGTGGGGGAAAACTGGGCATATGGAAACATTGGGCATTGGGGAAACACTGGGCATTGGGAACACTGGGCATTGGGGAAACATTGGGCATTGGGGAAACACTGGGCATTGGGGAGACACTGGGCATCGGGGAAACACTGGGGAACGGGGAAACACTGGGTAGCGGGGAAACACTGGGTAGCGGGGAAACACTGGGTTATGGGGAACACTGGGTCATGGGGAAACACTAGGTATCGGGGAAACGCAGGGTCATGGGGAAACACAGGGCCATGGGGAACACTGGGTCATGGGGAACACTGGGCCATGGGGGAAACACTGGGTATTGGGGGAAACACTGGGTATTGGGGGACACACTGGGTCATGGGGCAAAACACTGGGTCGTGGGGAAACACTGGGTCATGGGGAAACACTGGGAAATGGGGAAACTCCAGATATTGGGGAAACATTGGGTATTGGGGAAAACACTGGGTGGTGGGGGAACACTGGGTATTGGCAAATCACTATGTAATGGGGAAACACTGGGTATTGGGGAAACACTGGTATTGGGGAAACACTGGGTACTGTGGAAACTCCATGTAATGGGGAAACTCTGGGTAATGGGGAAACTCCGGGTAATGGGGAAACACTGGGTAATGGGAAAACACTGGGCATTGGGGAAACACTGGGCAAATGGAAACACTGGGCATTGGGGAGACACGGAGCATATGGAAACACTGGGCATTGGGGAAACACTGGGTATCGGGGAAACACTGGGTCATGGGGAACACTGGGTCATGGGGAACACTGGGTCATGGGGAAACACTGGGTCATAGGGAAACACTTGGTCATGGGGAACACTGGATAGTGGGGAAACACTGTGTATGGGCAAATCACTATGTAATGGGGATACACTGGGCATTGGGGAAACACTGGGAATATGGAAACATTGGGCATTGGGGAGACACTGGGCATATGGAAACACTGGGTCATGGGGAACACTGGGTCATGGGGAACACTGGGTCATGGGGAACACTGGGTCATGGGGAACACTGGGTCATGTGGAAACATTTGGTCATGGGGAAACACTGGGTCATGGGGAAACACTGGGTCATGGGGAAACTCCGGGTATTGGGGGAAAACACTGGGTAGTGGGGGAACACTGGATAGTGGGGAAACACTGCATATTGGCAAATCACTATGTATTGGGGAAGCACTGGGTATTGGGGAAACACTGGGTATTGGGGAAATACTGGGTACTGTGGAAGCACTGGGTAGTGGGGAAACTCCGGATAATGGGGAAACTCCGGGTAATAGGGAAACTCCGGGTAATTGAGAAACACTGGGCATATGGAAACACTGGGCATCGGGGGAACACTGGGCATCGGGTAACACTGGGCATCGGGGGAATACTGGGCATCGGGGGAACATTGGGTATCGGGGGAACACAGGGTCATGGGGAAACACAGTGTCATGGGGAAACACAGTGTCATGCGGAGCCTCCGGGTATTGGGGGAAAACACTGGATAGTGGTGAAACACTGGGCATATGGAAACATTGGGCATTGGGGAAACACTGGGCATTGGGGAAACACTGGGAATATGGAAACATTGGGCATTGGGGAGACACTGGGCATATGGAGACACTGGGCATATGGAAACACTGGGCATTGGGGAGACACTGGGTATCGGGGAAACACCGGGTCATGGGGAACACTGGGTCATGGGGAACACTGGGTCATGGGGAACACTGGGTATTGGGGGAAAACACTGGGTAGTGGTGGAACACTGGATAGTGGGGAAACACTGCGTATGGGCAAATCACTATGTAATGGGGAACACTGGATTTTGGGGAAACGCTAGGTGTTGGAGAAACACCGGGCATTGAGGAAACACTGGGCATTGGGGAATCACTGGGCATTGGGTAAACACAGGGTATCAGGGTAACACTGGGTGTTGGGGAAACACTGGGTATCGGGGAAACACTGGGTAATGGGGAAACACTGGGCGTATGGAAACACTGGCATATGGAAACATTGGTCATTGGGGAAACGCTGGGCATTGGGGAAACACTGGGTTATGGGGAAACACTGGGTTATCGGGAAACACTAGGTTATGGGGAAACACTGGGTAGTGGGGTAAAACACTGGGTAGTGGGGGGAAACACTGGGTATTGGGGGAACACTGGGTATTGGGGAAACAATGAGTAATGGGGAAACACTGGATATTGAGGAAAACACTGGATATTGCGGCAAACACTGGGTAATGGGGAAACACTTGATATTGCGGAAAACACTGGATATTGCGGAAAATACTGGGTAATGGGGAAACTCTGGATATTGGGGGAAACACTGGGTAGTGGGAAAACACTGCGTATTGGCGAATCACTATGTAATGGGGAAATACTGGATTTTCGGGAAACACTGGATATTGCGGAAAACACTCGGTACTGTGGAAAACACTGGGTATTGGGGAAAACACTGGGTAATGGGGAAACACTGGGTGTTGGGGAAACACTGGATATTGGGAAAACACTGCATAGTGTGGAAAACACTGGATATTGGGGGGGAAACTGGGTATGGGGGGAAAACTGGGTATTGGGGAAAACACTGAGTATTGAGGAAAACTCTGGGTATTGGGGAAACTCCTGGTACTGGGGAAACTCCGGGTACTGGGGAAACTCCGGGTACTGGGGAAACTCCGGATATTCAGGAAACACCGGGTAATGGAGAAACAATGGGTAATGGGTAAACTCCAGGTAATGGGGAAACTCCGGTATGGGGAAACTCCGGGTAATGGGGAAACACTGTGTGTTTTTTGAAACACTGGGTGTTGGGTAAAGACTGGGTGTTGGGGAAACACTGGGTATTGGGAAACACTGGGTAATGGGAAAACACTGGGCATTAGGTGGAAACACTGGGTATTGGGGAAACACTGGGTTATGGGGAAACACTGGGTTATGGGGAAACACTGGGTATTAGGGAAACACTGGGTATTGGGGAAACACTGGGTATTGGGGAAACACTGGGTATTGGGGAAACATTGGATAGTGGGGAAACATTGGATAGTGGGGAAACATTGGATAGTGGGGAAACACTGCGTATCGGGAAAACACTGCGTATCGGGGAAACACTCGGTATTGGGCAAATACTGGGTCTTGGGGAAACACTGGGTCTTGGGGAAACACTTCGCATTGAGGAAACTCCAGGTATTGATAAAACTCCAGGTATTGTGGAACTACTGGGTATTGGGGAAACACCTTGTAATGGGGAAACACTCGGTATTGGGCAAATACTGGGTCTTGGGGAAACACTGGGTCTTGGGGAAACACTTCGCATTGAGGAAACTCCAGGTATTGATAAAACTCCAGGTATTGTGGAACTACTGGGTATTGGGGAAACACCTTGTAATGGGGAAACACTGGGTATTGGGGAAACAGTGGGTCATGGGGAAACAGTGGGTCATGGGGAAGCACTGGGTCATGGGGAAACACTGGACAGTGGGGAAACACTGGGTAATGGGGACAACACTGGGTAATGGGGTAACACTGGGTATTGGGCAAACACTGGGCATTGGGGAAACACTGGGCATTGGGGAGACACTGGGCACTGGGGAACACTGGGTATCGGGGGAAAATACTGGATAGTGGGGACACAATGGATAGTGGGGAAACACTGGGTATTGGGGAAGCACTGGGTATTGGGGAAAACACTGGATAGTGGGGAAAACCCTGGGTAATGGGGAAACACTGTGTATTGGGGAAACACTGGGTTATGGGGAAAGACTAGTATCAGGGAAACACTGGGTATTGGGGAAACACAGGGTCATGAGGAAACACTGGGTCATGGGGAAACATTGCATAGTGGGGAAACACTGGGTAATGGGGAAACACTGGGTATCGGAGAAACACTGGGTCTTGGGGAAACACTGGTTCTTGGGGTAACACCGGGTATTGGGGAAACACCGGATATTGGGGAAACACTGGGACATGGGGAAACACTGGGTCATGGGGAAACATTGGACAGTGGGGAAACCCTGTGCATATGGAAACACTGGGCATCGGGGGAACACTGGGTATCGGTGGAACACAGGGTCATGGGGAAACACAGTGTCATGGGGAAACACAGTGTCATGCGGAGCCTCCGGGTATTGGGGGAAAACACTGGATAGTGGTGAAACACTGGGCATATGGAAACATTGGGCATTGGGGAAACACTGGGCATTGGGGAAACACTGGGAATATGGAAACATTGGGCATTGGGGAGACACTGGGCATATGGAGACACTGGGCATATGGAAACACTGGGCATTGGGGAGACACTGGGTATCGGGGAAACACCGGGTCATGGGGAACACTGGGTCATGGGGAACACTGAGTCATGGGGAACACTGGGTCATGGGGGAAAACACTGGGTAGTGGTGGAACACTGGATAGTGGGGAAACACTGCGTATGGGCAAATCACTATGTAATGGGGAAACACTGGATTTTGGGGAAACGCTAGGTGTTGGAGAAACACTGGGCATTGAGGAAACACTGGGCATTGGGGAATCACTGGGCATTGGGTAAACACTGGGCGTATGGAAACACTGGCATATGGAAACATTGGGCATTGGGGAAACACTGGGTTATGGGGAAACACTGGGTAGTGGGGTAAAACACTGGGTAGTGGGGGAAAACACTGGGTAGTGGGGTAAAACACTGGGTAGTGGGGGAAAACACTGGGTATTGGGGGAACACTGGGTATTGGGGAAACACTGCATATCGGGAAAACACTGGGTAATGGGAAAACACTGGGCATTAGGTGGAAACACTGGGTATTGGGGAACACTGGGTTATGGGGAAACACTGGGTTATGGGGAAACACTGGGTATTAGGGAAACACTGGGTATTGGGGAAACATTGGATAGTGGGGAAACATTGGATAGTGGGGAAACATTGGATAGTGGGGAAACACTGCGTATCGGGAAAACACTGCGTATCGGGAAAACACTGCGTATCAGGGAAACACTCGGTATTGGGCAAATACTGGGTCTTGGGGAAACACTGGGTCTTGGGGAAACACTTCGCATTGAGGAACCTCCAGGTATTGATAAAACTACAGGTATTGTGGAACTACTGGGTATTGGGGAAACACCTTGTAATGGGGAAACACTGGGTATTGGGGAAACACTGGGTCATGGGGAAACAGTGGGTCATGGGGAAGCACTGGGTCATGGGGAAACACTGGACAGTGGGGAAACACTGGACAGTGGGGAAACACTGGGTATCGGGGGGAAATACTGGGTTATGGGGAAAGACTAGTATCGGGGAAACACTGGGTATTGGGGAAACACTGGGTCATGAGGAAACACTGGGTTATGGGGATACACTGGGTCATGGGGAAACACTGGGTCATGGGGAAACATTGCATAGTGGGGAAACACTGGGTAATGGGGAAGCACTGGGTATCGTAGAAAAACTGGGTCTTGGGGAAACACTGGGTCTTGCGGAAACACCGGGTATTGGGGAAATACCGGGTATTGGGAAACACTGGGACATGGGGAAACACTGGGACATGGGGAAACACTGGGTCATGGGGAAACATTGGACAGTGGCGAAACACTATGCACATGGACACTCTGGGTATCGGGGAAACACTGGGTATCGGGGAAACACTGGGTATTTGGGAACACTGAGTAATGGGGACACTTGGTAATGGGCAAAAACTGGGTAACAAGGGAAATACTGGGTATGGGGGAAACACTGGGTATTGGGGCAAAACACTGGGTCGTGGGGAAACACTGCCTATTGGCGAATCACTATGTAATTGGGAAACACTGCATTTTGGGGAAACACTGGGTAGTGGGGAAACACTGGGTACTGGGGAAAAACTGGGTACTGGGGAAACTCCGGGTAATGGGGAAACATTGGATAGTAGGGAAACATTGGGTACTGGGGAAACACTGGGTACAGGGGAAACTCCGGGTAATGGGGAAAATCCGGGTATTGGGGAAACTCCGGGTAATGGAGAAACTCCGGGTAATAGGTAAACTCCAGGTAATTCGGAAACACTAAGTAATGGTGGAAACACTGGGTATTGGGAAAACACCGGGTAATGGGAAAACACTGGGCATGAGGGGGAAACACTGGGTATTGGGGAAACACTGGGTATTGGGGAAACACTGGGTACTGTGGAAGCACTGGGTAGTGGGGAAACTCCATGTAATGGGGAAACTCCGGATAATGGGGAAACTCCAGGTAATGGGGAAACTCCGGGTCATGGGGAAACACTGGGTAATGGGGAAACACTGGGCATTGGGGAAACACTGGGCATTGGGGAAACACTGGGCATTGGGGAAACACTGGGTATCGGGGAAACACTGGGTATCGGGGAAACACTGGGTCATGGGGAAACACTAGGTATCGGGGAAACACAGGGTCATGGGGAAACACAGGGCCATGGAGAACACTGGGTCATGGGGAACACTGGGCCATGGGGGAAACACTGGGTATCGGGGAAACACTGGGTATCGGGGAAACACTTGGGAACGGGGAAACACTGGGTAGCGGTGAAACACTGGGTCATGGGGAACACTGGGTCATGGGGAAACACTAGGTATCGGGGAAACACAGGGTCATGGGGAAACACAGGGCCATGGGGAAACACTGGGTCATGGGGAACACTGGGCCATGGGGGAAACACTGGGTATTGGGGGAAACACTGGGTCATGGGGCAAAACACTGGGTCATGGGGAAACACTGGGTCATGGGGAAACACTGGGTCATGGGGAAACATTGGGAAATGGGGAAACTCCAGATATTGGGGAAACATTGGGTATTGGGGAAAACACTGGGTGGTGGGGGAACACTGGGTATTGGCAAATCACTATGTAATGGGGAAACACTGGGTATTGGGGAAACACTGGGTATTGGGGAAACACTGGGTATTGGGGAAACACTGGTTATTGGGGAAGCACTGGTTATTGGGGAAACACTGGGTACTGTGGAAGCACTGGGTAGTGGGAAAACACCATGTAATGGGGAAACTCCATGTAATGGGGAAACTCCGGGTAATGGGGAAACTCCGGGTAATGGGGAAACACTGGGTAATGGGGAAACACTGGGCATTGGGGAAACACTGGGCAAATGGAAACACTGGGCATTGGGGAGACACTGAGCATATGGAAACACTGGGTCATGGGGAACACTGGATAGTGGGGAAACACTGCGTATGGGCAAATCACTATGTAATGGGGAAACACTGGGCATTGGGGAAACACTGGGAATATGGAAACATTGGGCATTGGGCAGACACTGGGCATATGGAAACACTGGGCATTGGGGAGACACTGGGTATCGGGGAAACACTGGGTCATGGGGAACACTGGGTCATGGGGAACACTGGGTCATGTGGAAACATTGGGTCATGGGGAAACATTGGGTCATGGGGAAACACTGGGTCATGGGGAAACACTGGGTCATGGGGAAACTCCGGGTATTGGGGGAAAACACAGGGTAGTGGGGGAACACTGGGTATTGGGGGAAACACTGGGTAGTGGTGAAACACTGGATAGTGGGGAAACACTACGTATGGGCAAATCACTATGTAATGGGGAAACACTGGATTTTGGGGAGACGCTAGGTATTGGAGAAACACTGGGCATTGAGGAAACACTGGGCATTGGGGAATCACTGGGCATTGGGGAAACACAGGGTATCAGGGTAACACTGGGTGTTGGGGAAACACTGCGTATTGGCAAATCACTATGTATTGGGGAAGCACTGGGTTTTGGGGAAACACTGGGTATTAGGGAAATACTGGGTACTGTGGAAGCACTGGGTAATGGGGAAACTCCGGATAATGGGGAACCTCCGGGTAATGGGGAAACTCCGGGTAATGGGGAAACTCCAGGTAATGGGGAAACACTGGGCATATGGAAACACTGGACATATGGAAACACTGGGCAAATGGAAACACTGGGCATTGGGGAAACACTGGGCATCGGGGAAACACTGGGTATCGGGGGAACACTGGGTATCGGGGGAACACTGGGTATCGGGGGAACACAGTGTCATGGGGAAACACAGTGTCATGCGGAGCCTCCGGGTATTGGGGGAAAACACTGGATAGTGGTGAAACACTGGGCATATGGAAACATTGGGCATTGGGGAAACACTGGGCATTGGGGAAACACTGGGAATATGGAAACATTGGGCATTGGGGAGACACTGGGCATATGGAGACACTGGGCATATGGAAACACTGGGCATTGGGGAGACACTGGGTATCGGGGAAACACTGGGTCATGGGGAACACTGGGTCATGGGGAACACTGGGTCATGGGGAACACTGGGTCATGGGGGAAAACACTGGGTAGTGGTGGAACACTGGATAGTGGGGAAACACTGTGTATGGGCAAATCACTATGTAATGGGGAAACACTGGATTTTGGGGAAAAGCTGGGCATTGAGGAAACACTGGGCATTGGGGAATCACTGGGCATTGGGGAAACACAGGGTATCAGGGTAACACTGGGTGTTGGGGAAACACTGCGTATTGGCAAATCACTATGTATTGGGGAAGCACTGGGTTTTGGGGAAACACTGGGTATTGGGGAAATACTGGGTACTGTGGAAGCACTGGGTAGTGGGGAAACTCCGGATAATGGGGAAACTCCGGGTAATGGGGAAAGTCCGGGTAATGGGGAAACACTCGGCATATGGAAACACTGGGCATATGGAAACACTGGGCATATGGAAACACTGGGCATTGGGGAAACACTGGGTATCGGGGGAACACTGGGTATCGGGGGAACACAGGGTATCGGGGGAACACAGGGTCATGGGGAAACACAGTGTCATGGGGAAACACAGTGTCATGGGGAAACACAGTGTCATGCGGAGCCTCCGGGTATTGGGGGAAAACACTGGATAGTGGTGAAACACTGGGCATATGAAAACATTGGGCATTGGGGAAACACTGGGCATTGGGGAAACACTGGGATAATGGAAACATTGGGCATTGGGGAGACACTGGGCATATGGAGACACTGGGCATATGGAAACACTGGGCATTGGGGAGACACTGGGTATTGGGGAAACACTGGGTCATGGGGAACACTGGGTCATGGGGAACACTGGGTCATGGGGAACACTGGGTCATGGGGGAAAACACTGGGTAGTGGTGGAACACTGGATAGTGGTGAAACACTGCGTATGGGCAAATCACTATGTAATGGGGAAACACTGGATTTTGGGTAAACGCTAGGTATTGGAGAAACACTGGGCATTGAGGAAACACTGGGCATTGGGGAATCACTGGGCATTGGGGAAACACAGGATATCAGGGTAACACTGGGTGTTGGGGAAACACTGGGTATCGGGGAAACACTGGGTCATGGGGAAACACTGGGTCATGGGGAAACACTGGGTCATGGGGAAACTCCAGATATTAGTGAAACATTGGGTATTGGGGAAAACACTGGGCGGTGGGGGAACACTGAGTATTAGCAATCATTATGTAATGGGGAAACACTGGGTATTGGGGAAACACTGGGTATTGGGGAAACACTGGGTAGTGGGGAAACTCCATGTAATGGGGAAACTCCGGGTAATGGGGAAACTCCGGGTAATGGGGAAACTCCGGGTAATGGGGAAACACTGGGCGTATGGAAACACTGGCATATGGAAACGCTGGGCATTGGGGAAACGCTGGGCATTGGGGAAACACTGGGTTGTGGGGAAACACTGGGTTGTGGGAAAACACTGGGTTATGGGAAACACTGGGTAGTGGGGGAAAACACTGGGTAGTGGGGGAAAACACTGGGTAGTGGGGGAAAACACTGGGTATTGGGGGAACACTGAGTAATGGGGAAACACTGAGTAACGGGGAAACACTGAGTAATGGGGAAAACACTGGATATTGCGGCAAACACTTGGTAATGGGGAAACACTTGATATTGCGGAAAACACTGGATATTGCGGAAAATACTGGGTAATGGGGAAACTCTGGATATTGGGGGAAACACTGGGTAGTGGGAAAACACTGCGTATTGGCGAATCACTATGTAATGGAAAAATACTGGATTTTCGGGAAACACTGGATATTGCGGAAAATACTCGGTACTGTGGAAAACACTGGGTATTGGGGAAACACTGGGTAATGGGGAAACACTGGGTGTTGGGGAAACACTGGGTATTGGGGAAACTCCGGGGACTGGGAAAACTCCGGATATTCAGGAAACACCGGGTATTGGAGAAACAATGGGTAATGGGTAAACTCCAGGTAATGGGGAAACTCCGGTATGGGGAAACTCCGGGTAATGGGGAAACACTAGGTGTTGGGGAAACACTGGGTGTTGGGGAAACACTGGGTATCAGGGAAACACTGGGTATTAGGGAAACACTGGGTATTAGGGAAACACTAGGTATTGGGCAAATACTGGGTCTTGGGGAAACACTGGGTGTTGGGGAAACACTTCGCATTGAGGAAACTCCAGCTTTGATAAAACTCCAGGTATTGTGGAACTACTGGGTATTGGGGAAACACCTTGTAATGGGGAAACACTGGGTATTGGGAAAACAGTGGGTCATGGGAAAACAGTGGGTCATGGGGAATCACTGAGTCATGGGAAACACTGGACAGTGGGGAAACACTGGACAGTGGGGAAACACTGGGTAATGGGGACACACTGGGTAATGGGGAAACACTGGGAATTGGGCAAACACTGGGCATTGGGGGAACACTGGGCATTGGGGAAACACTGGGCATTGGGGAAACGCCGGGCACTGGGGAAACACTGGGTATCGGGGGAAAACACTGGATAGTGGGGAAACACTGAATAGTGGGGAAACACTGGGTATTGGGGAAAACACTGGGTAATGGGGAAACACTGTGTATTGGGGAACAGTGGGTTATGATCCAAGACTAGTATCGGGGAAACACTGGGTATTGGAGATACACTGGGCCTTGGGGAAACACTGGGTCTTGGGGAAACACCGGGTATTGGGGAAACACCGGGTATTGGGGAAACACTGGGACATGGGGAACACTGGGACATGGGGAAACACTGGGTCATGGGGAAACATTGGAGAGTGGGGAAACACTATGCATATGGACACTCTGGGTATCGGAGAAACACTGGGTATGGGGGAAACACTAGCTTTTGGGGGAAACACTGGGTCATGGGGCAAAACACTGGATCGTGGGGAAACACTGCCTATTGGCGAATCACTATGTAATTCGGAAACACTGGATTTTGGGGAAACACTGGGTAGTGGGGAAACACTGGGTACTGGGGAAACACTGGGTACTGGGGAAACTCCAGGTATTGGGTAAACTCCGGGTAATTCGGAAACACACAGTAATGGGGGAAACACTGGGCATTGGGGAAACACTGGGCATTGGGGAAACACTGGACATTGGGGAAACACCGGGCACTGGGGAAACACCGGGCACTGGGGAAACACCGGGCACTGGGGAAACACTGGGTATCGGGGGAAAACACTGGATAGTGGGGAAACACTGGATAGTGGGGAAAAACTGTGTATTGGGGAAACACTGGGTTATGGGGAAAGGTGAGTATCGGTGAAAGACTGGGTATTGGGGAAACACTGGGTCATGAGGAAACACTGGGTCTTGGGGAAACACTGGGTCTTGGGGAAACACCGGGTATTGGGGAAACACCGGGTATTGGGGAAACACTGGGACATGGGGAAACACTGTGACATGGGGAAACACTGTGACATGGGGAAACACTGGGTCATGGGGAAAAATTGGACAGTGGGGAAACACTATGCATATGGAAACTCTGGGTATCGGGGAAACACTGGGTATCGGGGAAACACTGGGTATTTGGGAACACTGAGTAATGGGGACACTTGGTAATGGGGAAAAACTGGGTAACTGGGAAACACTGGGTATGGGGGAAAACACTGGGAGTGGGGGAAATACTGGGTCATGGGGCAAAACACTGGGTCATGGGGAAAGACTGCCTATTGGCGAATCACTATGTAATTGGGAAACACTGGATTTTGGGGAAACACTGGGTAGTGGGGAAACACTGGGTACTGGGGAAACATTGGCTACAGGGGAAACTCCGGGTAATGGGGAAACATTGGATACTGGGGAAACATTGGGTACTGGGGAAACACCGGGTACTGGGGAAACTCCGGGTATTGGGGAAACTCCGGGTAATGGAGAAACTCAGGGTAATGGAGAAACTCCGGGTAATTCGGAAACACTAAGTAATGGGGGAAACACTGGGTATTGGGAAAACACTGGGTAATGGGAAAACACTGGGCATTAGGGGGAAACACTGGGTATTGGGGAAACACAGGGTATTGGGGAACACTGGGTAATTGGGAAACACTGGGTATTGGGGAAACTTTGGATATTGGGGAAACACTGGGTACTGGGAAAACACTGGGTACTGGGAAAACTCCGGGTACTGGGGAATCTCCGGGTACTGGGGAAACTCCGGGTAATTATGAAACTCCGGGTAATTATGAAACTCCGGGTAATTATGAAACTCCGGGTATTGGGGAAGCTCCGGGTATTGGGGAAACTCCGGGTATTGGGGAGACCCCGGGTATTGGGGAAACTCCGGGTATTGGGGAAACTCCGGGTATTGGGGAAACACTGGGTATTGGGGAAACTCCAGATATTGGGGAAACATTGGATAGTGGGGAAACATTGGGTACTGGGGAAACATTGGGTACTGGGGAAACTCCGGGTATTGGGGAAACTCCGGGTATTGGGGAAACTCCGGGTAATGGGGAAACTCCGGGTAATTCGGAAACACTAAGTAATGGGGGAAACACTGGATATTGGGAAAACACTGGGTAATGGGAAAACACTGGGCATTAGGGGGAAACACTGGGTATTGGGGAAACACTGGGTATTGGGGAAACTCTGGATATTGGGGAAACACTGGGTACTGGGAAAACACTGGGTACTGGGAAAACTCCGGGTACTGTGGAATCTCCGGGTATTGGGGAAACTCCGGGTATTGGTGAAACTCCAGATATTGGGGAACTACTGGGTATTGGGGAAACACTTTGCAATGGGGAAACACTGGGTATTGGAGAAACAGTGGGTCATGGGGAAACATTGGATAGTGGGGAAACACTGGATAATGGTGACAACACTGGGTAATGGGGAAACACTGCGTATCGGGAAAACACAGCGTATCAGGGAAACACTCGGTATTGGGCAAATACTGGGTCTTGGGGAAACACTGGGTGTTGGGGAAACACTTTGCATTGAGGAAACTCCAGGTATTGATAAAACTCCAGGTATTGTGGAACTACTGGGTATTGGGGAAACACCTTGTAATGGGGAAAGACTGGGTATTGGGAAAACAGTGGGTCATGGGGAAGCACTGGGTCATGGGGAAACACTGGACAGTGGGGAAACACTGGACAGTGGGGACACACTGGGTAATGGGGAAACACTGGGTATTGGGCAAACACTGGGCATCGGGGAAACACTGGGCATTGGGGAAACACTGGGCATTGGGGAAACACCGGGCACTGGTGAAACACTGGGTATCAGGGGAAAACACTGGATAGTGGGGAAACACTGAATAGTGGGGAAACACTGGGTATTGGGGAAAACACTGGATAGTGGGAAAACACTGGGTAATGGGGAAACACTGTGTATTGGGGAAACACTGGGTTATGGGGCAAGACTAGTATCGGGGAAACACTGGGTATTGGAGAAACACTGGGTCTTGGGGAAACACTGGGTCTTGGGGAAACACCGGGTCTTGGGGAAACAGCTGGTATTGGGGAAACACCGGGTATTGAGGAAACACTGGGACATGGGGAAACACTGGGACATGGGGAAACACTGGAGAGTGGGGAAACACTATGCATATGGAAACTCTGGGTATCGGGGAAACACTGGGTATGGGGGAAACACTGGGTATTGGGGGAAACACTGGGTCATGGGGCAAAACACTGGGCCGTGGGGAAACACTGCCTATTGGCGAATTACTATGTAATTGGGAAACACTGGATTTTGGGGAAACACTGGGTAGTGGGGAAACACTGGGTACTGGGGAAACACTGGGTACTGGGGAAACTCCGGGTAATGGGGAAACATTGGATAGTGGGGAAACATTGGGTACTGGGGAAACACCGGGTACTGGGGAAACTCCGGGTATTGGGGAAACTCCGGGTAATGGAGAAACTCCGGGTAATGGGTAAACTCCGGGTAATTCGGAAACACTAAGTAATGGGTGAAACACTGGGTATTGGGAAAACACTGGGTAATGGGAAAACACTGGGCATTAGGGGGAAACACCGGGCATTGGGGAAACACTGGGCATTGGGGAAACACCGGGCACTGGGAAAACACCGGGCACTGGGGAAACACCGGGCACTGAGGAAACACTGGGACATGGGGAAACACTGGGACATGGGGAAAACTGTGACATGGGGAAACACTGGGTCATGGGGAAACATTGGACAGTGGGGAAACACTATGCATATGGAAACTCTGGGTATCGGGGAAACACTGGATATTTGGGAACACTGAATAATGGGGACACTTGGTAATGGGCAAAAAACTGGGTAACGGGGAAACACTGGGTAATGGGGAAACACTGTGTATTGGGGAAACACTGGGTTATGGGGAAAGACGAGTATTGGTGAAACACTGGGTATTGGGGAACACTGGGTCATGAGGAAACACTGGGTTATGGGGATACACTGGGTCATGGGGAAACACTGGGTCATGGGGAAACATTGCATAGTGGGGTAACACTGGGTAATGGGGAAACACTGGGTATCGGAGAAACACTGGGTCTTGGGGAAACACTGGGTCTTGGGGAAACACCGGGTCTTGGGGAAACTCCGGGTATTGGGGAAACCCCGGGTATTGGGGAAACTCCGGGTAATGGGGAAACATTGGATACTGGGGAAACATTGGGTACTGGGGAAACACCGGGTACTGGAGAAACTCCGGGTATTGTGGAAGCTCCGGGTAATGGAGAAACTCCGGGTAATGGAGCAACTCAGGGTAATTCGGAAACACTAAGTAATGGGGGAAACACTGGGTATTGGGAAAACACTGGGGAATGGAAAAACACTGGGCATTCGGGGGAACACTGGGTAATTGGGAAACACTGGGTATTGGGGAAACACTGGGTATTGGGGAAACACTGGGTACTGGGAAAACACTGGGTACTGGGAAAACTCCGGGTACTGGGAAAACTCCGGGTACTGGGGAATCTCCGGGTACTGGGGAAACTCCGGGTAATTATGAAACTCCGGGTAATTATGAAACTCCGGGTATTGGGGAAGCTCCGAGTATTGGGGAAACTCCGGGTATTGGGGAAACTCCAGATATTGGGGAAACACTGGGTATGGGGCAAAACACTGGGTCGTGGGGAAACCCTGCCTATTGGTGAATCACTACGTAATTGGGAAACACTGGATTTTGGGGAAACACTGGGTAGTGGGGAAACACTGGGTACTGGGGAAACATTGGGTACTGGGGAAACTCCGGGTAATGGGGAAACATTGGATAGTGGGGAAACATTGGATACTGGGGAAACACCGGGAACTGGGGAAACTCCGGGTATTGGGGAAACTCCGGGTAATGGGTAAACTCCTGGTAATTCGGAAACACTAAGTAATGGGGGAAACACTGGGTATTGGGAAAACACTGGGTATTGGGAAAACACTGGACATTAGGGGGAAACACTGGGTATTGGGGAAACACTGGGTATTGGGAAAACACTGGGTATTGGGAAAACACTGGACATTAGGGGGAAACACTGGGTATTGGGGAAACACTGGGTATTGGGGAAACACAGGGTATTGGGGAAAACTGGGTAATTGGGGAACATTGGGTAATGGGGAAACACTGGTTATTGGGGAAACTCTGGATATTGGGGAAACACTGGGTGCTGGGAAAACACTGGTTACTGGGAAAACTCCGGGTACTGTGAAAACTCCGGGTACTGGGGAATCTCCGGGTACTGAGGAAACTCCGGGTAATTATGAAACTCCGGGTATTGGGGAAGCTCCGGGTATTGGGGAAACTCCGGGTATTGGGGAAACTCCAGGTATTGGGGAACACTGGGTACTGGGGAAACACTGGGTATTGGGGAAACTCCAGATATTGGGGAAACACTGGGTACTGGGAAAACACTGGGTATTGGGGAAGCACTGGGTACTGGGAAAACACTGGGAACTGGGAAAACTCCGGGTACTGTGAAAACTCCGGGTACTGGGAAATCTCCGGGTACTGGGGAATCTCCGGGTAATTATGAAACTCCGGGTATTGGGGAAACTCCGGGTATTGGGGAAACTCCGGGTATTGGGGAAACTCCGGGTATTCAGGAAACACTGGGTAATGGGGAAACTCCGGGTAATGGGGAAACTCCGGGTAATGGGGAAGGACTCGTATTGGGGAAACACTGGGTATTGGGGAAGCACTGGGTATTGGGGAAACTCCAGGTATTGGGGAAACTCCGGGTATTGGGGAAACTCCAGGTATTGGGGAAACTCCAGGTATTGGGGAACACTGGGTACTGGGGAAACTCCGGGTATTGGGGAAACTCCAGGTATTCAGGAAACACTGAGTAATGGGGAAACTCCGGGTAATGGGGAAACTCCGGGTAATGGGGAAACACAGGGTATTGGGGAAACACTGGGTATTGGGGAAACACTGGGTTATGGGGAAGGACTCGTATTGGGGAAACACTGGGTATTGGGGAAACACTGGGTATTGGGGAAATATTGGATAGTGGGGAAACACTGGATAATGGTGAAAACACTGGGTAATGGGGAAACACTGCGTATCAGGGAAACACTCGGTATTGGGCAAATACTGGGTCTTGGGGAAACACTGGGCATATGGAAACACTGGGCATATGGAAGCACTGGGCATTGGGGAAACACTAGGCATTGGGGAAACACTGGGCATTGGGGAAACACTGGGCATTGGGGAAACACTGGGCATTGGGGAAACACTTCGCATTGGGGAAACTCCAGGTATTGGTGAAACTCCAGGTATTGGTGAAACTCCAGGTATTGGGGAACTACTGGGTATTGGGGATACACTTTGCAATGGGGAAACACTGGGTATTGGAGAAACAGTGGGTCATGGGGAAACACTGGGTCTTGGGGAAACACTGGGTCATGGGGAAACATTGGATAGTGGGGAAACACTGGATAATGGTGACAACACTGAGTAATGGGGAAACACTGCGTATCGGGAAAACACTGCGTATCAGGGAAACACTCGGTATTGGGCAAATACTGGGTCTTGGGGAAACACTGGGTGTTGGGGAAACACTTTGCATTGAGGAAACTCCAGGTATTGATAAAACTCCAGGTATTGTGGAACTACTGGGTATTGGGGAAACACCTTGTAATGGGGAAAGACTGGGTATTGGGAAAACAGTGGAGCATGGGGAAGCACTGGGTCATGGGGAAACACTGGACAGTGGGGAACACTGGACAGTGGGGGCACACTGGGTAATGGGGAAACACTGGGTATTGGGCAAACACTGGGCATTGGGGAAACACTGGGCATTGGGGAAACACCGGGCACTGGGGAAACACCGGGCACTGGGGAAACACTGCGTATTGGGGAAAACACTGGATAGTGGGGAAAACACTGGGTAATGGGGAAACACTGTGTATTGGGGAAACACTGGGTTATGGGGCAAGACTAGTATCAGGGAAACACTGGGTATTGGAGAAACACTGGGTCTTGGGGAAACGCCGGGTCTTGGGGAAACAGCTGGTATTGGGGAAACACCGGGTATTGGGGAAACACTGGGACATGGGGAAACACTGGGACATGGGGAAACACTGGGTCATGGGGAAACATTGGAGAGTGGGGAAACACTATGCATATGAAATTCTGGGTATCGGGGAAACACTGGGTATGGAGGAAATACTGGGTATTGGGGGAAACACTGGGTCATGGGGCAAAACATTGGGCCGTGGGGAAACACTGCCTATTGGCGAATCACTATGTAATTGGGAAACACTGGATTTTGGGGAAACACTGGGTAGTGGGAAAACACTGGGTACTGGGGAAAGACTGGGTACTGGGGAAACTCCGGGTAATGGGGAAACATCGGATAGTGGGGAAACATTGGGGACTGGGGAAACACCGGGTACTGGGGAAACTCCGGGTATTGGGGAAACTCCGGGTATTGGGGAAACTCAGGGTAATGGAGAAACTCCGGGTAATGGGTAAATTCCGGGTAATTCGGAAACACTAAGTAATGGGGGAAACACTGGGTATTGGGAAAACACTGGGTAATGGGAAAACACTGGGCATTAGGGGGAAACACTGGGCATTGGGGAAACACTGGGCATTGGGGAAACACCGGGCACTGGGAAAACACCGGGCACTGGGGAAACACCGGGCACTGGGGAAACACCGGGTATTGGGGAAACACTGGGACATGGGGAAACACTGGGACATGGGGAAAAACTGTGACACGGGGAAACACTGGGTCATGGGGAAACATTGGACAGTGGGGAAACACTATGCATATGGAAACTCTGGGTATCGGGGAAACACTGGGTATTTGGGAACACTGAGTAATGGGGACACTTGGTAATGGGGAAAAACTGGGTAACGGGGAAACACTGGGTAATGGGGAAACACTGTGTATTGGGGAAACACTGGGTTATGGGGAAAGACGAGTATTGGTGAAACACTGGGTATTGGGGAAACACTGGGTCATGAGGAAACACTGGGTTATGGGGATACACTGGGTCATGGGGAAACACTGGGTCATGGGGAAACATTGCATAGCGGGGTAACACTGGGTAATGGGGAAACACTGGGTATCGGAGAAACACTGGGTCTTGGGGAAACACTGGGTCTTGGGGAAACACCGGGTATTGGGGAATCTCCGGGTATTGGGGAAACCCCGGGTATTGGGGAAACTCCGGGTATTGGGGAAACTCCGGGTATTGGGGAAACATTGGGTATTGGGGAAACTCCGGGTAATGGGGAAACATTGGATACTGGGGAAACATTGGGTACTGGGGAAACACCGGGTACTGGAGAAACTCCGGGTATTGTGGAAGCTCCGGGTAATGGAGAAACTCCGGGTAATGGAGCAACTCCGGGTAATTCGGAAACACTAAGTAATGGGGTAAACACTGGGTATTGGGAAAACACTGGGGAATGGAAAAACACTGGGCATTAGGGGGAAACAATGGGTATTGGGGAAACACAGGGTATTGGGGAACACTGGGTAATTGGGAAACACTGGGTATTGGGGAAACACTGGGTATTGGGGAAACACTGGGTACTGGGAAAACACTGGGTACTGGGAAAACTCCGGGTACTGGGAAAACTCCGGGTACTGGGGAAACTCCGGGTAATTATGAAACTCCGGGTAATTATGAAACTCCGGGTAATTATGAAACTCCGGGTATTGGGGAAGCTCCGGGTATTGGGGAAACTCCGGGTATTAAGGAAACTCCAGGTATTGGGGAACACTGTGTACTGGGGAAACACTGGGTATTGGGGAAACTCCAGATATTGGGGAAACACTGGGTATGGGGGAAACACTGGGTATTGGGGGAAACACTGGGTCATGGGGCAAAACACTGGGTCGTGGGGAAACCCTGCCTATTGGTGAATCACTACGTAATTGGGAAACACTGGATTTTGGGGAAACACTGGGTAGTGGGGAAACACTGGGTACTGGGGAAACATTGGGTACTGGGGAAACTCCGGGTAATGGGGAAACATTGGATAGTGGGGAAACATTGGATACTGGGGAAACACCGGGTACTGGGGAAACTCCGGGTATTGGGGAAACTCCGGGTAATGGGTAAACTCCTGGTAATTCGGAAACGCTAAGTAATGGGGGAAACACTGGGTATTGGGAAAACACTGGGTATTGGGAAAACACTGGGTATTGGGGAAACACTAGGTATTGGGGAAACACAGGGTATTGGGGAAAACTGGGTAATTGGGGAACATTGGGTAATGGGGAAACACTGGGTATTGGGGAAACTCTGGATATTGGGGAAACACTGGGTACTGGGAAAACACTGGGTACTGGGAAAGCTCCGGGTACTGGGGAATCTCCGGGTACTGGGGAATCTCCGGGTAATTATGAAACTCCGGGTATTTGGGAAGCTCCGGGTATTGGGGAAACTCCGGGTATTGGGGAAACTCCGGGTATTGGGGAAACTCCGGGTATTGGGGAGCACTGGATACTGGGGAAACACTGGGTATTGGGGAAACTCCAGATATTGGGTAAACTCTGGTTACTGGGAAAACACTGGCTATTGGGGAAGCACTGGCTACTGGGAAAACACTGGGTACTGGGACAACTCCGGGTACTGTGAAAACTCCGGGTACTGGGGAATCTCCGGGTACTGGTGAATCTCCGGGTACTGGGGAATCTCCGGGTAATTATGAAACTCCGGGTATTGGGGAAACTCCGGGTATTGGGGAAACTCCGGGTATTGGGGAAACTCCGGGTATTGGGGAAACTCCGGGTATTCAGGAAACTCCGGGTAATGGGGAAACTCCGGGTAATGGGGAAACACTGGGTATTGGGGAAACACTGGGTATTGGGGAAGCACTGGGTTATGGGGAAGGACTCGTATTGGGGAAACACTGGGTATTGGGGAAGCACTGGGTATTGGGGAAACCCCAGGTATTGGGGAAACTCCAGGTATTGGGGAAACTCCGGGTATTGGGGAAACTCCAGGTATTGCGGAAACTCCAGGTATTGGGGAACACTGGGTACTGGGGAAACTCCGGGTATTGGGGAAACTCCAGGTATTCAGGAAACACTGGGTAATGGGGAAACTCCGGGTAATGGGGAAACACAGGGTAATGGGGAAACACTGGGTATTGGGGAAGCACTGGGTTATGGGGAAGGACTCGTATTGGGGAAACACTGGGTATTGGGGAAACACTGGGTATTGGGGAAATATTGGATAGTGGGGAAACACTGGATAATGGTGAAAACACTGGGTAATGGGGAAACACTGCGTATCAGGGAAACACTCGGTATTGGGCAAATACTGGGTCTTGGGGAAACACTGGGCATATGGAAACACTGGGCATATGGAAGCACTGAGCATTGGGGAAACACTAGGCATTGGGGAAACACTGGGCATTGGGGAAACACTGGGCATTGGGGAAACACTGGGCATTGGGGAAACACTTCGCATTGGGGAAACTCCAGGTATTGGTGAAACTCCAGGTATTGGTGAAACTCCAGGTATTGGGGAACTACTGGGTATTGGGGAAACACTTTGCAATGGGGAAACACTGGGTATTGGAGAAACAGTGGGTCATGGGGAAACACTGGGTCATGGGGAACCACTGGGTCATGGGGAAACACTGGGTCATGGGGAAACATTGGATAGTGGGGAAACACTGGATAATGGTGACAACACTGGGTAATGGGGAAACACTGCGTATCGGGAAAACACTGCGTATCAGGGAAACACTCGGTGTTGGGCAAATACTGGGTCTTGGGGAAACACTGTGTGTTGGGGAAACACTTTGCATTGAGGAAAGAGCAGGTATTGATAAAGCTCCAGGTATTGTGGAACTACTGGGTATTGGGGAAACACCTTGTAATGGGGAAAGACTGGGTATTGGGAAAACAGTGGGGCACGGGGAAGCACTGGGTCATGGGGAAACACTGGACAGTGGGGAAACACTGGATAGTGGGGAAACACTGGACAGTGGGGACACACTGGGTAATGGGGAAACACTGGGTAATGGGGAAACACTGGGTATTGGGCAAACACTGGGCATTGGGGAAACACTGGGCATTGGAGAAACACTGGGCATTGGGGAAACACCGGGCACTGGGGAAACACTGGGTACCGGGGGAAAACACTGGATCGTGGGGAAACACTGAATAGTGGGGAAACACTGGGTATTGGGGAAAACACTGGATAGTGGGGAAAACACTGGGTAATGGGGAAACACTGTGTATTGGGGAAACACTGGGTTATGGGGCAAGACTAGTATCGGGGAAACACTTGGTATTGGAGAAACACTGGGTCTTGGGGAAACACCGGGTCTTGGGGAAACAGCTGGTATTGGGGAAACACCGGGTATTGGGGAAACACTGGGACATGGGGAAACACTGGGACATGGGGAAACATTGGAGAGTGGGGAAACACTATTCATATGGAAACTCTGGGTATCGGGGAAACACTGGCTATGGGGGAAACACTGGGTATTGGGGGAAACACTGGGTCATGGGGCAAAACACTGGGCTGTGGGGAAACACTGCCTATTGACGAATCACTATGTAATTGGGAAACACTGGATTTTGGGGAAACACTGGGCCATGGGGAAACCCTGCCTATTGGTGAATCACTACGTAATTGGGAAACACTGGATTTTGGGGAAACACTGGGTAGTGGGGAAACACTGGGGACTGGGGAAACATTGGGTACTGGGGAAACTCCGGGTAATGGGGAAACTCCGGGTATTGGGGAAACTCCGGGTAATGGAGAAACTCCGGGTAATGGGTAAACTCCGGGTAATTCAGAAACACTAAGTAATGGGGGAAACACTGGGTATTGGGAAAACACTGGGTAATGGGAAAACACTGGGCATTAGGGGGAAACACCGGGCATAGGGGAAACACTGGGCATTGGGGAAACACTGGGCATTGGGGAAACACCGGGCACTGGGAAAACACCGGGCACTGGGGAAACACCGGGCACTGGGGAAACACCGGGTATTGGGGAAACACTGGGACATGGGGAAACACTGGGACATGGGGAAAAACTGTGACATGGGGAAACACTGGGTCATGGGGAAACATTGGACAGTGGGGAAACACTATGCATATGGAAACTCTGGGTATCGGGGAAACACTGGGTATTTGGGAACACTGAGTAATGGGGACACTTGGTAATGGGGAAAAACTGGGTAACGGGGAAACACTGGGTAATGGGGAAACACTGTGTATTGGGGAAACACTGGGTTATGGGGAAAGACGAGTATTGGTGAAACACTCGGTTTTGGGGAAACACTGGGTCATGAGGAAACACTGGGTTATGGGGATACACTGGGTCATGGGGAAACACTGGGTCATGGGGAAACATTGCATAGTGGGGTAACATTGGGTAATGGGGAAACTCCGGGTATTGGGGAAACTCCGGGTATTGGGGAAACACTGGGTATTGGGGAAACTCCGGGTAATGGGGAAACATTGGATACTGGGGAAACATTGGGTACTGGGGAAACACCGGGTACTGGAGAAACTCCGGGTATTGGGGAAGCTCCGGGTAATGGAGAAACTCCGGGTAATGGAGCAACTCCGGGTAATTCGGAAACACTAAGTAATGGGGGAAACACTGGGTATTGGGAAAACACTGGGGAATGGAAAAACACTGGGCATTAAGGGGACACACTGGGTATTGGGGAAACACAGGGTTTTGGGGAACACTGTGTAATTGGGAAACACTGGGTATTGGGGAAACACTGGGTACTGGGAAAACACTGGGTACTGGGAAAACTCCGGGTACTGGGAAAACTCCGGGTACTGGGGAATCGCCGGGTACTGGGGAAACTCTGGGTAATTATGAAACTCCGGGTAATTATGAAACTCCGGGTATTGGGGAAGCTCCGGGTATTGGGGAAACTCCGGGTATTGGGGAAACTCCGGGTAATGGAGAAACTCCGGGTATTGGGGAAACTCCAGGTATTGGGGAACACTGGGTACTGGGGAAACACTGGGTATTGGGGAAACTCCAGATATTGGGGAAACACTGGGTATGGGGGAAACACTGGGTATTGGGGGAAACACTGGGTCATGGGGCAAAACACTGGGTCGTGGGGAAACCCTGCCTATTGGTGAATCACTACGTAATTGGGAAACACTGGATTTTGGGGAAACACTGGGTAGTGGGGAAACACTGGGTACTGGGGAAACATTGGGTACTGGGGAAACTCCGGGTAATGGGGAAACATTGGATAGTGGGGAAACATTGGATACTGGGGAAACACCGGGTACTGGGGAAACTCCGGGTATTGGGGAAACTCCGGGTAATGGGTAAACTCCTGGTAATTCGGAAACACTAAGTAATGGGGGAAACACTGGGTATTGGGAAAACACTGGGTATTGGGAAAACACTGGGTACTGGGAAAACTGGGTAATTGGGGAACATTGGGTAATGGGGAAACACTGGGTATTGGGGAAACTCTGGATATTGGGTAAACACTGGGTACTGGGAAAACTCCGGGTACTGGGAAAACTCCGGGTACTGGGGAATCTCCGGGTACTGGGGAAACTCCGGGTAATTATGAAACTCCGGGTATTGGGGAAGCTCCGGGTATTGGGGAAACTCCGGGTATTGGGGAAACTCCGGGTATTGGGGAAACTCCGGGTATTGGGGAACACTGGGTACTGGGGAAACACTGGTATTGGGGAAACTCCAGATATTGGGGAAACACTGGGTACTGGGAAAACACTGGGTATTGGGGAAGCACTGGGTACTGGGAAAACACTGGGTACTGTGAAAACTCCGGGTACTGTGAAAACTCCGGGTACTGGGGAATCTCCGGGTACTGGGGAATCTCCGGGTAATTATGAAACTCCGGGTATTGGGGAAACTCCGGGTATTGGGGAAACTCCGGGTATTGGGAACCTCCGGGTATTCAGGAAACACTGGGTAATGGGGAAACTCCGGGTAATGGGGAAACTCCGGGTAATGGGGAAACACTGGGTATTGGGGAAACACTGGGTATTGGGGAAGCACTGGGTTATGGGGAAGGACTCGTATTGGGGAAACACTGGGTATTGGGGAAGCACTGGGTATTGGGGAAACTCCGGGTATTGGGGAAACTCCGGGTATTGGGGAAACTCCAGGTATTGGGGAACACTGGGTACTGGGGAAACTCCGGGTATTGGGGAAACTCCGGGTATTGGGGAAACTCCAGGTATTCAGGAAACACTGGGTAATGGGGAAACTCCGGGTAATGGGGAAACTCCGGGTAATGGGGAAACACAGGGTATTGGGGAAACACTGGTATTGGGGAAGCACTGGGTATTGGGGAAGCACTATGTTATGGGGAAGGACTCGTATTGGGGAAACACTGGGTATTGGGCAAACACTGGGTATTGGGGAAACACTGGGTAATGGGGAAACACTGCGTATCAGGGAAACACTCGGTATTGGGCAAATACTGGGTCTTGGGGAAACACTGGGCATATGGAAAAACTGGGCATATGGAAGCACTGGGCATTGGGGAAACACTGGGCATTGGGGAAACACTGGGCATTGGGGAAACACTGGGCATTGGGGAAACTCCAGGTATTGGTGAAACTCCAGGTATTGGTGAAACTCCAGGTATTGGGGAACTACTGGGTATTGGGGAAACACTTTGCAATGGGGAAACACTGGGTATTGGAGAAACAGTGGGTCATGGGGAAACACTGGGTCATGGGGAAACACTGGGTCATGGGGAAACACTGGGTCATGGGGAAACATTGGATAGTGGGGAAACACTGGATAATGGTGACAACACTGGGTAATGGGGAAACACTGCGTATCGGGAAAACACTGCGTATCAGGGAAACACTCGGTATTGGGCAAATACTGGGTCTTGGGGAAACACTGGGTGTTGGGGAAACACTTTGCATTGAGGAAACTCCAGGTATTGATAAAGCTCCAGGTATTGTGGAACTACTGGGTATTGGGGAAACACCTTGTAATGGGGAAATACTGGGTATTGGGAAAACAGTGGGGCATGGGGAAGCACTGGGTCATGGGGAAACACTGGACAGTGGGGAAACACTGGACAGTGGGAACACACTGGGTAATGGGGAAACACTGGGTATTGGGCAAACATTGAGCATTGGGGAAACACTGGGCATTGGGGAAACACTGGGCATTGGGGAAACACCGGGCACTGGGGAAACACCGGGCACTGGGGAAACACTGGGTATCGGGGGAAAACACTGGATAGTGGGGAAACGCTGAATAGTGGGGAAACACTGGGTATTGGGGAAAACACTGGATAGTGGGGAAAACACTGGGTAATGGGGAAACACTGTGTATTGGGGAAACACTGGGTTATGGGGCAAGACTAGTATCGGGGAAACACTGGGTATTGGAGAAACACTGGGTCTTGGGGAAACACTGGGTCTTGGGGAAACACCGGGTCTTGGGGAAACAGCTGGTATTGGGGAAACACCGGGTATTGGGGAAACACTGGGACATGGGGAAACACTGGGACATGAGGAAACACTGGGTCATGGGGAAACATTGGAGAGTGGGGAAACACTATGCATATGGAAAATCTGGGTATCGGGGAAACACTGGGTATGGGGGAAACACTGGGTATTAGGGGAAACACTGGGTCATGGGGCAAAACACTGGGCCGTGGGGAAACACTGCCTATTGGCGAATCACTATGTAATTGGGAAACACTGGATTTTGGGGAAACACTGGGTAATGGAGAAACACTGGGTATCGGAGAAACACTGGGTCTTGGGGAAACACTGGGTCTTGGGGAAACACTGGGTATTGGGGAAACACTAGGTATTGGGGAAACACAGGGTATTGGGGAAAACTGGGTAATTGGGGAACATTGGGTAATGGGGAAACACTGGGTATTGGGGAAACACTGGGTACTGGGAAAACACTGGGTACTGGGAAAACTCCGGGTACTGGGGAATCTCCGGGTACTGGGGAATCTCCGGGTACTGGGGAAACTCCGGGTAATTATGAAACTCCGGGTATTTGGGAAGCTCCGGGTATTGGGGAAACTCCGGGTATTGGGGAAACTCCAGGTATTGGGGAACACTGGGTACTGGGGAAACACTGGTATTGGGGAAACTCCAGATATTGGGGAAACACTGGGTACTGGGAAAACACTGGGTATTGGGGAAGCACTGGGTACTGGGAAAACACTGGGTACTGTGAAAACTCCGGGTACTGTGAAAACTCCGGGTACTGGGGAATCTCCGGGTACTGGGGAATCTCCGGGTAATTATGAAACTCCGGGTATTGGGGAAACTCCGGGTATTGGGGAAACTCCGGGTATTGGGAACCTCCGGGTATTCAGGAAACACTGGGTAATGGGGAAACTCCGGGTAATGGGGAAACTCCGGGTAATGGGGAAACACTGGGTATTGGGGAAACACTGGGTATTGGGGAAGCACTGGGTTATGGGGAAGGACTCGTATTGGGGAAACACTGGGTATTGGGGAAGCACTGGGTATTGGGGAAACTCCGGGTATTGGGGAAACTCCGGGTATTGGGGAAACTCCAGGTATTGGGGAACACTGGGTACTGGGGAAACTCCGGGTATTGGGGAAACTCCGGGTATTGGGGAAACTCCAGGTATTCAGGAAACACTGGGTAATGGGGAAACTCCGGGTAATGGGGAAACTCCGGGTAATGGGGAAACACAGGGTATTGGGGAAACACTGGTATTGGGGAAGCACTGGGTATTGGGGAATCACTATGTTATGGGGAAGGACTCGTATTGGGGAAACACTGGGTATTGGGGAAACACTGGGTATTGGGGAAACACTGGGTAATGGGGAAACACTGCGTATCAGGGAAACACTCGGTATTGGGCAAATACTGGGTCTTGGGGAAACACTGGGCATATGGAAAAACTGGGCATATGGAAGCACTGGGCATTGGGGAAACACTGGGCATTGGGGAAACACTGGGCATTGGGGAAACACTGGGCATTGGGGAAACTCCAGGTATTGGTGAAACTCCAGGTATTGGTGAAACTCCAGGTATTGGGGAACTACTGGGTATTGGGGAAACACTTTGCAATGGGGAAACACTGGGTATTGGAGAAACAGTGGGTCATGGGGAAACACTGGGTCATGGGGAAACACTGGGTCATGGGGAAACACTGGGTCATGGGGAAACATTGGATAGTGGGGAAACACTGGATAATGGTGACAACACTGGGTAATGGGGAAACACTGCGTATCGGGAAAACACTGCGTATCAGGGAAACACTCGGTATTGGGCAAATACTGGGTCTTGGGGAAACACTGGGTGTTGGGGAAACACTTTGCATTGAGGAAACTCCAGGTATTGATAAAGCTCCAGGTATTGTGGAACTACTGGGTATTGGGGAAACACCTTGTAATGGGGAAATACTGGGTATTGGGAAAACAGTGGGGCATGGGGAAGCACTGGGTCATGGGGAAACACTGGACAGTGGGGAAACACTGGACAGTGGGAACACACTGGGTAATGGGGAAACACTGGGTATTGGGCAAACATTGAGCATTGGGGAAACACTGGGCATTGGGGAAACACTGGGCATTGGGGAAACACCGGGCACTGGGGAAACACCGGGCACTGGGGAAACACTGGGTATCGGGGGAAAACACTGGATAGTGGGGAAACGCTGAATAGTGGGGAAACACTGGGTATTGGGGAAAACACTGGATAGTGGGGAAAACACTGGGTAATGGGGAAACACTGTGTATTGGGGAAACACTGGGTTATGGGGCAAGACTAGTATCGGGGAAACACTGGGTATTGGAGAAACACTGGGTCTTGGGGAAACACTGGGTCTTGGGGAAACACCGGGTCTTGGGGAAACAGCTGGTATTGGGGAAACACCGGGTATTGGGGAAACACTGGGACATGGGGAAACACTGGGACATGAGGAAACACTGGGTCATGGGGAAACATTGGAGAGTGGGGAAACACTATGCATATGGAAAATCTGGGTATCGGGGAAACACTGGGTATGGGGGAAACACTGGGTATTAGGGGAAACACTGGGTCATGGGGCAAAACACTGGGCCGTGGGGAAACACTGCCTATTGGCGAATCACTATGTAATTGGGAAACACTGGATTTTGGGGAAACACTGGGTAATGGAGAAACACTGGGTATCGGAGAAACACTGGGTCTTGGGGAAACACTGGGTCTTGGGGAAACACTGGGTATTGGGGAAACACTAGGTATTGGGGAAACACAGGGTATTGGGGAAAACAGGGTAATTGGGGAACATTGGGTAATGGGGAAACACTGGGTATTGGGGAAACACTGGGTACTGGGAAAACACTGGGTACTGGGAAAACTCCGGGTACTGGGGAATCTCCGGGTACTGGGGAATCTCCGGGTACTGGGGAAACTCCGGGTAATTATGAAACTCCGGGTATTTGGGAAGCTCCGGGTATTGGGGAAACTCCGGGTATTGGGGAAACTCCGGGTATTGGGGAAACTCCGGGTATTGGGGAACACTGGGTACTGGGGAAACACTGGGTATTGGGGAAACTCCAGATATTGGGTAAACACTGGTTACTGGGAAAACACTGGCTATTGGGGAAGCACTGGCTACTGGGAAAACACTGGGTACTGGGACAACTCCGGGTACTGTGAAAACTCCGGGTACTGGGGAATCTCCGGGTACTGGTGAATCTCCGGGTACTGGGGAAACTCCGGGTATTGGGGAAACTCCGGGTATTGGGGAAACTCCGGGTATTGGGGAAACTCCGGGTATTCAGGAAACTCCGGGTAATGGGGAAACTCCGGGTAATGGGGAAACACTGGGTATTGGGGAAACACTGGGTATTGGGGAAGCACCGGGTTATGGGGAAGGACTCGTATTGGGGAAACACTGGGTATTGGGGAAGCACTGGGTATTGGGGAAACCCCAGGTATTGGGGAAACTCCAGGTATTGGGGAAACTCCGGGTATTGGGGAAACTCCAGGTATTGGGGAAACTCCAGGTATTGGGGAACACTGGGTACTGGGGAAACTCCGGGTATTGGGGAAACTCCAGGTATTCAGGAAACACTGGGTAATGGGGAAACTCCGGGTAATGGGGAAACACAGGGTAATGGGGAAACACTGGGTATTGGGGAAGCACTGGGTTATGGGGAAGGACTCGTATTGGGGAAACACTGGGTATTGGGGAAACACTGGGTATTGGGGAAATATTGGATAGTGGGGAAACACTGGATAATGGTGAAAACACTGGGTAATGGGGAAACACTGCGTATCAGGGAAACACTCTGTATTGGGCAAATACTGGGTCTTGGGGAAACACTGGGCATATGGAAACACTGGGCAGATGGAAGCACTGAGCATTGGGGAAACACTAGGCATTGGGGAAACACTGGGCATTGGGGAAACACTGGGCATTGGGGAAACACTGGGCATTGGGGAAACACTTCGCATTGGGGAAACTCCAGGTATTGGTGAAACTCCAGGTATTGGTGAAACTCCAGGTATTGGGGAACTACTGGGTATTGGGGAAACACTTTGCAATGGGGAAACACTGGGTATTGGAGAAACAGTGGGTCATGGGGAAACACTGGGCCATGGGGAAACATTGGATAGTGGGGAAACACTGGATAATGGTGACAACACTGGGTAATGGGGAAACACTGCGTATCGGGAAAACACTGCGTATCAGGGAAACACTCGGTGTTGGGCAAATACTGGGTCTTGGGGAAACACTGTGTGTTGGGGAAACACTTTGCATTGAGGAAAGAGCAGGTATTGATAAAGCTCCAGGTATTGTGGAACTACTGGGTATTGGGGAAACACCTTGTAATGGGGAAAGACTGGGTATTGGGAAAACAGTGGGGCACGGGGAAGCACTGGGTCATGGGGAAACACTGGACAGTGGGGAAACACTGGATAGTGGGGAAACACTGGACAGTGGGGACACACTGGGTAATGGGGAAACACTGGGTAATGGGGAAACACTGGGTATTGGGCAAACACTGGGCATTGGGGAAACACTGGGCATTGGAGAAACACTGGGCATTGGGGAAACACCGGGCACTGGGGAAACACTGGGTACCGGGGGAAAACACTGGATCGTGGGGAAACACTGAATAGTGGGGAAACACTGGGTATTGGGGAAAACACTGGATAGTGGGGAAAACACTGGGTAATGGGGAAACACTGTGTATTGGGGAAACACTGGGTTATGGGGCAAGACTAGTATCGGGGAAACACTTGGTATTGGAGAAACACTGGGTCTTGGGGAAACACCGGGTCTTGGGGAAACAGCTGGTATTGGGGAAACACCGGGTATTGGGGAAACACTGGGACATGGGGAAACACTGGGACATGGGGAAACATTGGAGAGTGGGGAAACACTATTCATATGGAAACTCTGGGTATCGGGGAAACACTGGCTATGGGGGAAACACTGGGTCATGGGGCAAAACACTGGGCTGTGGGGAAACACTGCCTATTGGCGAATCACTATGTAATTGGGAAACACTGGATTTTGGGGAAACACTGGGCCGTGGGGAAACCCTGCCTATTGGTGAATCACTACGTAATTGGGAAACACTGGATTTTGGGGAAACACTGGGTAGTGGGGAAACACTGGGGACTGGGGAAACATTGGGTACTGGGGAAACTCCGGGTAATGGGGAAACTCCGGGTATTGGGGAAACTCCGGGTAATGGAGAAACTCCGGGTAATGGGTAAACTCCGGGTAATTCGGAAACACTAAGTAATGGGGGAAACACTGGGTATTGGGAAAACACTGGGTAATGGGAAAACACTGGGCATTAGGGGGAAACACCGGGCATAGGGGAAACACTGGGCATTGGGGAAACACTAGGCATTGGGGAAACACCGGGCACTGGGAAAACACCGGGCACTGGGGAAACACCGGGCACTGGGGAAACACCGGGTATTGGGGAAACACTGGGACATGGGGAAACACTGGGACATGGGGAAAAACTGTGACATGGGGAAACACTGGGTCATGGGGAAACATTGGACAGTGGGGAAACACTATGCATATGGAAACTCTGGGTATCGGGGAAACACTGGGTATTTGGGAACACTGAGTAATGGGGACACTTGGTAATGGGGAAAAACTGGGTAACGGGGAAACACTGGGTAATGGGGAAACACTGTGTATTGGGGAAACACTGGGTTATGGGGAAAGACGAGTATTGGTGAAACACTGGGTATTGGGGAAACACTGGGTCATGAGGAAACACTGGGTTATGGGGATACACTGGGTCATGGGGAAACACTGGGTCATGGGGAAACATTGCATAGTGGGGTAACACTGGGTAATGGGGAAACACTGGGTATCGGAGAAACACTGGGTCTTGGGAAACACTGGGTCTTGGGGAAACACCGGGTATTGGGGAAACTCCGGGTATTGGGGAAACCCCGGGTATTGGGGAAACTCCGGGTATTGGGGAAACTCCGGCTATTGGGGAAACACTGGGTATTGGGGAAACTCCGGGTAATGGGGAAACATTGGATACTGGGGAAACATTGGGTACTGGGGAAACACCGGGTACTGGAGAAACTCCGGGTATTGGGGAAGCTCCGGGTAATGGAGAAACTCCGGGTAATGGAGCAACTCCGGGTAATTCGGAAACACTAAGTAATGGGGGAAACACTGGGTATTGGGAAAACACTGGGGAATGGAAAAACACTGGGCATTAAGGGGAAACACTGGGTATTGGGGAAACACAGGGTTTTGGGGAACACTGTGTAATTGGGAAACACTGGGTATTGGGGAAACACTGGGTACTGGGAAAACACTGGGTACTGGGAAAACTCCGGGTACTGGGAAAACTCCGGGTACTGGGGAATCGCCGGGTACTGGGGAAACTCCGGGTAATTATGAAACTCCGGGTAATTATGAAACTCCGGGTATTGGGGAAGCTCCGGGTATTGGGGAAACTCCGGGTATTGGGGAAACTCCGGGTAATGGAGAAACTCCGGGTATTGGGGAAACTCCAGGTATTGGGGAACACTGGGTACTGGGGAAACACTGGGTATTGGGGAAACTCCAGATATTGGGGAAACACTGGGTATGGGGGAAACACTGGGTATTGGGGGAAACACTGGGTCATGGGGCAAAACACTGGGTCGTGGGGAAACCCTGCCTATTGGTGAATCACTACGTAATTGGGAAACACTGGATTTTGGGGAAACACTGGGTAGTGGGGAAACACTGGGTACTGGGGAAACATTGGGTACTGGGGAAACTCCGGGTAATGGGGAAACATTGGATAGTGGGGAAACATTGGATACTGGGGAAACACCGGGTACTGGGGAAACTCCGGGTATTGGGGAAACTCCGGGTAATGGGTAAACTCCTGGTAATTCGGAAACACTAAGTAATGGTGGAAACACTGGGTATTGGGAAAACACTGGGTATTGGGAAAACACTGGACATTAGGGGGAAACACTGGGTATTGGGGAAACACTGGGTATTGGGGAAACACAGGGTATTGGGGAAAACTGGGTAATTGGGGAACATTGGGTAATGGGGAAACACTGGGTATTGGGGAAACTCTGGATATTGGGGAAACACTGGGTACTGGGAAAACACTGGGTACTGGGAAAACTCCGGGTACTGGGAAAACTCCGGGTACTGGGGACTCTCCGGGTACTGGGGAAACTCCGGGTAATTATGAAACTCCGGGTATTGGGGAAGCTCCGGGTATTGGGGAAACTCCGGGTATTGGGGAAACTCCGGGTATTGGGGAAACTCCGGGTATTGGGGAAACTCCGGGTATTGGGGAACACTGGGTACTGGGGAAACACTGGGTATTGGGGAAACTCCAGATATTGGGGAAACACTGGGTACTGGGAAAACACTGGGTATTGGGGAAGCACTGGGTACTGGGAAAACACTGGGTACTGGGAAAACTCCGGGTACTGTGAAAACTCCGGGTACTGGGGAATCTCCGGGTACTGGGGAATCTCCGGGTAATTATGAAACTCCGGGTATTGGGGAAACTCCGGGTATTGGGGAAACTCCGGGTATTGGGGAAACTCCGGGTATTGGGAACCTCCGGGTATTCAGGAAACACTGGGTAATGGGGAACCTCCGGGTAATGGGGAAACTCCGGGTAATGGGGAAACACTGGGTATTGGGGAAACACTGGGTATTGGGGAAGCACTGGGTTATGGGGAAGGACTCGTATTGGGGAAACACTGGGTATTGGGGAAGCACTGGGTATTGGGGAAACTCCGGGTATTGGGGAAACTCCGGGTATTGGGGAAACTCCAGGTATTGGGGAACACTGGGTACTGGGGAAACTCCGGGTATTGGGGAAACTCCGGGTATTGGGGAAACTCCGGGTATTGGGGAAACTCCGGGTATTCAGGAAACACTGGGTAATGGGGAAACTCCGGGTAATGGGGAAACTCCGGGTAATGGGGAAACTCCGGGTAATGGGGAAACACAGGGTATTGGGGAAACACTGGTATTGGGGAAGCACTGGGTATTGGGGAAGCACTATGTTATGGGGAAGGACTCGTATTGGGGAAACACTGGGTATTGGGGAAACACTGGGTATTGGGGAAATATTGGATAGTGGGGAAACACTGGATAATGGTGAAAACACTGGGTAATGGGGAAACACTGCGTATCAGGGAAACACTCGGTATTGGGCAAATACTGGGTCTTGGGGAAACACTGGGCATATGGAAAAACTGGGCATATGGAAGCACTGGGCATTGGGGAAACACTGGGCATTGGGGAAACACTGGGCATTGGGGAAACACTGGGCATTGGGGAAACACTGGGCATTGGGGAAACTCCAGGTATTGGTGAAACTCCAGGTATTGGTGAAACTCCAGGTATTGGGGAACTACTGGGTATTGGGGAAACACTTTGCAATGGGGAAACACTGGGTATTGGAGAAACAGTGGGTCATGGGGAAACACTGGGTCATGGGGAAACACTGGGTCATGGGGAAACACTGGGTCATGGGGAAACATTGGATAGTGGGGAAACACTGGATAATGGTGACAACACTGGGTAATGGGGAAACACTGCGTATCGGGAAAACACTGCGTATCAGGGAAACACTCGGTATTGGGCAAATACTGGGTCTTGGGGAAACACTGGGTGTTGGGGAAACACTTTGCATTGAGGAAACTCCAGGTATTGATAAAGCTCCAGGTATTGTGGAACTACTGGGTATTGGGGAAACACCTTGTAATGGGGAAAGACTGGGTATTGGGAAAACAGTGGGGCATGGGGAAGCACTGGGTCATGGGGAAACACTGGACAGTGGGGAAACACTGGACAGTGGGGAAACACTGGGTAATGGGGAAACACTGGGTATTGGGCAAACACTGGGCATTGGGGAAACACTGGGCATTGGGGAAACACTGGGCATTGGGGAAACACCGGGCACTGGGGAAACACCGGGCACTGGGGAAACACTGGGTATCGGGGGAAAACACTGGATAGTGGGGAAACGCTGAATAGTGGGGAAACACTGGGTATTGGGGAAAACAGTGGATAGTGGGGAAAACACTGGGTAATGGGGAAACACTGTGTATTGGGGAAACACTGGGTTATGGGGCAAGACTAATATCGGGGAAACACTGGGTATTGGAGAAACACTGGGTCTTGGGGAAACACTGGGTCTTGGGGAAACACCGGGTTTTGGGGAAACAGCTGGTATTGGGGAAACACCGGGTATTGGGGAAACACTGGGACATGGGGAAACACTGGGACATGAGGAAACACTGGGTCATGGGGAAACATTGGAGAGTGGGGAAACACTATGCATATGGAAAATCTGGGTATCGGGGAAACACTGGGTATGGGGGAAACACTGGGTATTAGGGGAAACACTGGGTCATGGGGCAAAACACTGGGCCGTGGGGAAACACTGCCTATTGGCGAATCACTATGTAATTGGGAAACACTGGATTTTGGGGAAACACTGGGTAATGGAGAAACACTGGGTATCGGAGAAACACTGGGTCTTGGGGAAACACTGGGTCTTGGGGAAACACTGGGTATTGGGGAAACTCCTGGTATTGGGGAAACTCCGGGTATTGGGGAAACTCCGGGTATTGGGGAAACTCCGGGTAATGGGGAAACATTGGATACTGGGGAAACATTGGGTACTGGGGAAACACCGGGTACTGGAGAAACTCCGGGTATTGGGGAAGCTCCGGGTAATGGAGAAACTCCGGGTAATGGAGCAACTCCGGGTAATTCGGAAACACTAAGTAATGGGGGAAACACTGGGTATTGGGAAAACACTGGGGAATGGAAAAACACTGGGCATTAGGGGGAAACACTGGGTATTGGGGAACCACAGGGTATTGGGGAACACTGGGTAATTGGGAAACACTGGGTATTGGGGAAACACTGGGTACTGGGGAAACACTGGGTACTGGGAAAACTCCGGGTACTGGAAAAACTCCGGGTACTGGGGAATCTCCGGTTACTGGGGAAACTCCGGGTAGTTATGAAACTCCGGGTAATTATGAAACTCCGGGTATTGGGGAAGCTCCGGGTATTGGGGAACACTGGGTACTGGGGAAACACTGGGTATTGGGGAAACTCCAGATATTGGGGAAACATTGGGTATGGGGGAAACACTGGGTCATGGGGCAAAACACTGGGTATTGGGGAAGCACTGGGTTATGGTGAAGGACTCGTATTGGGGAAACACTGGGTATTGGGGAAGCACTGGGTATTGGGGAAACTCCGGGTATTGGGGAAACTCCGGGTATTGGGGAAACTCCAGGTATTGGGGAACACTGGGTACTGGGGAAACTCCGGGTATTGGGGAAACTCCGGGTATTCAGGAAACACTGGGTAATGGGGAAACTCCGGGTAATGGGGAAACTCCGGGTAATGGGGAAACACAGGGTATTGGGGAAACACTGGTATTGGGGAAGCACTGGGTATTGGGGAAGCACTATGTTATGGGGAAGGACTCGTATTGGGGAAACACTGGGTATTGGGGAAACACTGGGTATTGGGGAAATATTGGATAGTGGGGAAACACTGGATAATGGTGAAAACACTGGGTAATGGGGAAACACTGCGTATCAGGGAAACACTCGGTATTGGGCAAATACTGGGTCTTGGGGAAACACTGGGCATATGGAAAAACTGGGCATATGGAAGCACTGGGCATTGGGGAAACACTGGGCATTGGGGAAACACTGGGCATTGGGGAAACACTGGGCATTGGGGAAACACTGGGCATTGGGGAAACTCCAGGTATTGGTGAAACTCCAGGTATTGGTGAAACTCCAGGTATTGGGGAACTACTGGGTATTGGGGAAACACTTTGCAATGGGGAAACACTGGGTATTGGAGAAACAGTGGGTCATGGGGAAACAATGGGTCATGGGGAAACACTGGGTCATGGGGAAACACTGGGTCATGGGGAAACATTGGATAGTGGGGAAACACTGGATAATGGTGACAACACTGGGTAATGGGGAAACACTGCGTATCGGGAAAACACTGCGTATCAGGGAAACACTCGGTATTGGGCAAATACTGGGTCTTGGGGAAACACTGGGTGTTGGGGAAACACTTTGCATTGAGGAAACTCCAGGTATTGATAAAGCTCCAGGTATTGTGGAACTACTGGGTATTGGGGAAACACCTTGTAATGGGGAAAGACTGGGTATTGGGAAAACAGTGGGGCATGGGGAAGCACTGGGTCATGGGGAAACACTGGACAGTGGGGAAACACTGGACAGTGGGGAAACACTGGACAGTGGGGACACACTGGGTAATGGGGAAACACTGGGTATTGGGCAAACACGGGGCATTGGGGAAACACTGGGCATTGGGGAAACACTGGGCATTGGGGAAACACCGGGCACTGGGGAAACACCGGGCACTGGGGAAACACTGGGTATCGGGGGAAAACACTGGATAGTGGGGAAACGCTGAATAGTGGGGAAACACTGGGTATTGGGGAAAACAGTGGATAGTGGGGAAAACACTGGGTAATGGGGAAACACTGTGTATTGGGGAAACACTGGGTTATGGGGCAAGACTAGTATCGGGGAAACACTGGGTATTGGAGAAACACTGGGTCTTGGGGAAACACTGGGTCTTGGGGAAACACCGGGTTTTGGGGAAACAGCTGGTATTGGGGAAACACCGGGTATTGGGGAAACACTGGGACATGGGGAAACACTGGGACATGAGGAAACACTGGGTCATGGGGAAACATTGGAGAGTGGGGAAACACTATGCATATGGAAAATCTGGGTATCGGGGAAACACTGGGTATGGGGGAAACACTGGGTATTAGGGGAAACACTGGGTCATGGGGCAAAACACTGGGCCGTGGGGAAACACTGCCTATTGGCGAATCACTATGTAATTGGGAAACACTGGATTTTGGGGAAACACTGGGTAATGGAGAAACACTGGGTATCGGAGAAACACTGGGTCTTGGGGAAACACTGGGTCTTGGGGAAACACTGGGTATTGGGGAAACTCCGGGTATTGGGGAAACTCCGGGTATTGGGGAAACTCCGGGTATTGGGGAAACTCCGGGTAATGGGGAAACATTGGATACTGGGGAAACATTGGGTACTGGGGAAACACCGGGTACTGGAGAAACTCCGGGTATTGGGGAAGCTCCGGGTAATGGAGAAACTCCGGGTAATGGAGCAACTCCGGGTAATTCGGAAACACTAAGTAATGGGGGAAACACTGGGTATTGGGAAAACACTGGGGAATGGAAAAACACTGGGCATTAGGGGGAAACACTGGGTATTGGGGAACCACAGGGTATTGGGGAACACTGGGTAATTGGGAAACACTGGGTATTGGGGAAACACTGGGTACTGGGGAAACACTGGGTACTGGGAAAACTCCGGGTACTGGAAAAACTCCGGGTACTGGGGAATCTCCGGTTACTGGGGAAACTCCGGGTAGTTATGAAACTCCGTGTAATTATGAAACTCCGGGTATTGGGGAAGCTCCGGGTATTGGGGAACACTGGGTACTGGGGAAACACTGGGTATTGGGGAAACTCCAGATATTGGGGAAACACTGGGTATGGGGGAAACACTGGGTCATGGGGCAAAACACTGGGTATTGGGGAAGCACTGGGTTATGGGGAAGGACTCGTATTGGGGAAACACTGGATATTGGGGAAGCACTGGGTATTGGGGAAACTCCGGGTATTGGGGAAACTCCGGGTATTGGGGAAACTCCAGGTATTGGGGAACACTGGGTACTGGGGAAACTCCGGGTATTGGGGAAACTCCGGGTATTGGGGAAACTCCGGGTATTCAGGAAACACTGGGTAATGGGGAAACTCCGGGTAATGGGGAAACTCCGGGTAATGGGGAAACACAGGGTATTGGGGAAACACTGGTATTGGGGAAGCACTGGGTATTGGGGAAGCACTATGTTATGGGGAAGGACTCGTATTGGGGAAACACTGGGTATTGGGGAAACACTGGGTATTGGGGAAATATTGGATAGTGGGGAAACACTGGATAATGGTGAAAACACTGGGTAATGGGGAAACACTGCGTATCAGGGAAACACTCGGTATTGGGCAAATACTGGGTCTTGGGGAAACACTGGGCATATGGAAAAACTGGGCATATGGAAGCACTGGGCATTGGGGAAACACTGGGCATTGGGGAAACACTGGGCATTGGGGAAACACTGGGCATTGGGGAAACACTGGGCATTGGGGAAACTCCAGGTATTGGTGAAACTCCAGGTATTGGTGAAACTCCAGGTATTGGGGAACTACTGGGTATTGGGGAAACACTTTGCAATGGGGAAACACTGGGTATTGGAGAAACAGTGGGTCATGGGGAAACACTGGGTCATGGGGAAACACTGGGTCATGGGGAAACACTGGGTCATGGGGAAACATTGGATAGTGGGGAAACACTGGATAATGGTGACAACACTGGGTAATGGGGAAACACTGCGTATCGGGAAAACACTGCGTATCAGGGAAACACTCGGTATTGGGCAAATACTGGGTCTTGGGGAAACACTGGGTGTTGGGGAAACACTTTGCATTGAGGAAACTCCAGGTATTGATAAAGCTCCAGGTATTGTGGAACTACTGGGTATTGGGGAAACACCTTGTAATGGGGAAAGACTGGGTATTGGGAAAACAGTGGGGCATGGGGAAGCACTGGGTCATGGGGAAACACTGGACAGTGGGGAAACACTGGACAGTGGGGAAACACTGGACAGTGGGGACACACTGGGTAATGGGGAAACACTGGGTATTGGGCAAACACTGGGCATTGGGGAAACACTGGGCATTGGGGAAACACCGGGCACTGGGGAAACACCGGGCACTGGGGAAACACTGGGTATCGGGGGAAAACACTGGATAGTGGGGAAACGCTGAATAGTGGGGAAACACTGGGTATTGGGGAAAACAGTGGATAGTGGGGAAAACACTGGGTAATGGGGAAACACTGTGTATTGGGGAAACACTGGGTTATGGGGCAAGACTAGTATCGGGGAAACACTGGGTATTGGAGAAACACTGGGTCTTGGGGAAACACTGGGTCTTGGGGAAACACCGGGTCTTGGGGAAACAGCTGGTATTGGGGAAACACCGGGTATTGGGGAAACACTGGGACATGGGGAAACACTGGGACATGAGGAAACACTGGGTCATGGGGAAACATTGGAGAGTGGGGAAACACTATGCATATGGAAAATCTGGGTATCGGGGAAACACTGGGTATGGGGGAAACACTGGGTATTAGGGGAAACACTGGGTCATGGGGCAAAACACTGGGCCGTGGGGAAACACTGCCTATTGGCGAATCACTATGTAATTGGGAAACACTGGATTTTGGGGAAACACTGGGTAATGGAGAAACACTGGGTATCGGAGAAACACTGGGTCTTGGGGAAACACTGGGTCTTGGGGAAACACTGGGTATTGGGGAAACTCCGGGTATTGGGGAAACTCCGGGTATTGGGGAAACTCCGGGTATTGGGGAAACTCCGGGTAATGGGGAAACATTGGATACTGGGGAAACATTGGGTACTGGGGAAACACCGGGTACTGGAGAAACTCCGGGTATTGGGGAAGCTCCGGGTAATGGAGAAACTCCGGGTAATGGAGCAACTCCGGGTAATTCGGAAACACTAAGTAATGGGGGAAACACTGGGTATTGGGAAAACACTGGGGAATGGAAAAACACTGGGCATTAGGGGGAAACACTGGGTATTGGGGAACCACAGGGTATTGGGGAACACTGGGTAATTGGGAAACACTGGGTATTGGGGAAACACTGGGTACTGGGGAAACACTTGGTACTGGGAAAACTCCGGGTACTGGAAAAACTCCGGGTACTGGGGAATCTCCGGTTACTGGGGAAACTCCGGGTAGTTATGAAACTCCGGGTAATTATGAAACTCCGGGTATTGGGGAAGCTCCGGGTATTGGGGAACACTGGGTACTGGGGAAACACTGGGTATTGGGGAAACTCCAGATATTGGGGAAACACTGGGTATGGGGGAAACACTGGGTCATGGGGCAAAACACTGGGTTGTGGGGAAACCCTGCCTATTGGTGAATCACTACGTAATTGGGAAACACTGGATTTTGGGGAAACACTGGGTAGTGGGGAAACACTGGGTACTGGGGAAACATTGGGTACTGGGGAAACTCCGGGTAATGGGGAAACATTGGATAGTGGGGAAACATTGGATACTGGGGAAACTCCGGGTACTGGGGAAACTCCGGGTATTGGGGAAACTTCGGGTAATGGGTAAACTCCTGGTAATTCGGAAACACTAATTAATGGGGGAAACACTGGGTATTGGGAAAACACAGGGTATTGGGGAAAACTGGGTAATTGGGGAACATTGGGTAATGGGGAAACACTGGGTATTGGGGAAACTCCGGGTATTGGGGAAACTCCGGGTATTGGGGAAACTCCAGGTATTGGGGAACACTGGGTACTGGGGAAACTCCGGGTATTGGGGAAACTCCGGGTATTGGGGAAACTCCGGGTATTGGGGAAACACTGGGTAATGGGGAAACTCCGGGTAATGGGGAAACTCCGGGTAATGGGGAAACACAGGGTATTGGGGAAACACTGGTATTGGGGAAGCACTGGGTATTGGGGAAGCACTATGTTATGGGGAAGGACTCGTATTGGGGAAACACTGGGTATTGGGGAAACACTGGGTATTGGGGAAATATTGGATAGTGGGGAAACACTGGATAATGGTGAAAACACTGGGTAATGGGGAAACACTGCGTATCAGGGAAACACTCGGTATTGGGCAAATACTGGGTCTTGGGGAAACACTGGGCATATGGAAAAACTGGGCATATGGAAGCACTGGGCATTGGGGAAACACTGGGCATTGGGGAAACACTGGGCATTGGGGAAACACTGGGCATTGGGGAAACACTGGGCATTGGGGAAACTCCAGGTATTGGTGAAACTCCAGGTATTGGTGAAACTCCAGGTATTGGGGAACTACTGGGTATTGGGGAAACACTTTGCAATGGGGAAACACTGGGTATTGGAGAAACAGTGGGTCATGGGGAAACACTGGGTCATGGGGAAACACTGGGTCATGGGGAAACACTGGGTCATGGGGAAACATTGGATAGTGGGGAAACACTGGATAATGGTGACAACACTGGGTAATGGGGAAACACTGCGTATCGGGAAAACACTGCGTATCAGGGAAACACTCGGTATTGGGCAAATACTGGGTCTTGGGGAAACACTGGGTGTTGGGGAAACACTTTGCATTGAGGAAACTCCAGGTATTGATAAAGCTCCAGGTATTGTGGAACTACTGGGTATTGGGGAAACACCTTGTAATGGGGAAAGACTGGGTATTGGGAAAACAGTGGGGCATGGGGAAGCACTGGGTCATGGGGAAACACTGGACAGTGGGGAAACACTGGACAGTGGGGAAACACTGGACAGTGGGGACACACTGGGTAATGGGGAAACACTGGGTATTGGGCAAACACTGGGCATTGGGGAAACACTGGGCATTGGGGAAACACTGGGCATTGGGGAAACACCGGGCACTGGGGAAACACCGGGCACTGGGGAAACACTGGGTATCGGGGGAAAACACTGGATAGTGGGGAAACGCTGAATAGTGGGGAAACACTGGGTATTGGGGAAAACAGTGGATAGTGGGGAAAACACTGGGTAATGGGGAAACACTGTGTATTGGGGAAACACTGGGTTATGGGGCAAGACTAGTATCGGGGAAACACTGGGTATTGGAGAAACACTGGGTCTTGGGGAAACACTGGGTCTTGGGGAAACACCGGGTCTTGGGGAAACAGCTGGTATTGGGGAAACACCGGGTATTGGGGAAACACTGGGACATGGGGAAACACTGGGACATGAGGAAACACTGGGTCATGGGGAAACATTGGAGAGTGGGGAAACACTATGCATATGGAAAATCTGGGTATCGGGGAAACACTGGGTATGGGGGAAACACTGGGTATTAGGGGAAACACTGGGTCATGGGGCAAAACACTGGGCCGTGGGGAAACACTGCCTATTGGCGAATCACTATGTAATTGGGAAACACTGGATTTTGGGGAAACACTGGGTAATGGAGAAACACTGGGTATCGGAGAAACACTGGGTCTTGGGGAAACACTGGGTCTTGGGGCAAAACACTGGGCCGTGGGGAAACACTGCCTATTGGCGAAGCACTATGTAATTGGGAAACACTGGATTTTGGGGAAACACTGGGTAATGGAGAAACACTGGGTATCGGAGAAACACTGGGTCTTGGGGAAACACTGGGTCTTGGGGAAACACTGGGTATTGGGGAAACTCCGGGTATTGGGGAAACTCCGGGTATTGGGGAAACTCCGGGTATTGGGGAAACTCCGGGTATTGGGGAAACTCCGGGTATTGGGGAAACTCCGGGTAATGGGGAAACATTGGATACTGGGGAAACATTGGGTACTGGGGAAACACCGGGTACTGGAGAAACTCCGGGTATTGGGGAAGCTCCGGGTAATGGAGAAACTCCGGGTAATGGAGCAACTCCGGGTAATTCGGAAACACTAAGTAATGGGGGAAACACTGGGTATTGGGAAAACACTGGGGAATGGAAAAACACTGGGCATTAGGGGGAAACACTGGGTATTGGGGAACCACAGGGTATTGGGGAACACTGGGTAATTGGGAAACACTGGGTATTGGGGAAACACTGGGTACTGGGGAAACACTTGGTACTGGGAAAACTCCGGGTACTGGAAAAACTCCGGGTACTGGGGAATCTCCGGTTACTGGGGAAACTCCGGGTAGTTATGAAACTCCGGGTAATTATGAAACTCCGGGTATTGGGGAAGCTCCGGGTATTGGGGAACACTGGGTACTGGGGAAACACTGGGTATTGGGGAAACTCCAGATATTGGGGAAACACTGGGTATGGGGGAAACACTGGGTCATGGGGCAAAACACTGGGTTGTGGGGAAACCCTGCCTATTGGTGAATCACTACGTAATTGGGAAACACTGGATTTTGGGGAAACACTGGGTAGTGGGGAAACACTGGGTACTGGGGAAACATTGGGTACTGGGGAAACTCCGGGTAATGGGGAAACATTGGATAGTGGGGAAACATTGGATACTGGGGAAACTCCGGGTACTGGGGAAACTCCGGGTATTGGGGAAACTTCGGGTAATGGGTAAACTCCTGGTAATTCGGAAACACTAATTAATGGGGGAAACACTGGGTATTGGGAAAACACAGGGTATTGGGGAAAACTGGGTAATTGGGGAACATTGGGTAATGGGGAAACACTGGGTATTGGGGAAACTCTGGATATTGGGGAAACACTGGGTACTGGGAAAACACTGGGTACTGGGAAAACTCCGGGTACTGGGAAAACTCCGGGTACTGGGGAATCTCCGGGTACTGGGGAAACTCCGGGTAATTATGAAACTCCGGGTATTGGGGAAGCTCCGGGTATTGGGGAAACTCCGGGTATTGGGGAAACTCCAGGTATTGGGGAACACTGGGTACTGGGGAAACACTGGGTATTGGGGAAACTCCAGATATTGGGGAAACACTGGGTATGGGGGAAACACTGGGTATTGGGGGAAACACTGGGTATTGGGGCAAAACACTGGGTCGTGGGGAAACCCTGCCTATTGGTGAATCACTACGTAATTGGGAAACACTGGATTTTGGGGAAACACTGGGTAGTGGGGAAACACTGGGTACTGGGGAAACATTGGGTACTGGGGAAACTCCGGGTAATGGGGAAACTCCGGGTATTGGGGAAACTCCGGGTAATGGAGAAACTCCGGGTAATGGGGAAACTCCGGGTAATTCGGAAACACTAAGTAATGGGGGAAACACTAAGTAATGGGGGAAACACTGGGTATTGGGAAAACACTGGGTAATGGGAAAACACTGGGCATTATTGGGAAACACCGGGCATTGGGGAAACACTGGGCATTGGGGAAACACTGGGCATTGGGGAAACACAGGGCACTGGGAAAACACCGGGCACTGGGGAAACACCGGGCACTGGGGAAACACCGGGACTTGGGGAAAAACTGTGACATGGGGAAACACTGGGTCATGGGGTGAACATTGGACAGTGGGGAAACACTATGCCTATGGAAACTCTGGGTATCGGGGAAACACTGGGTATTTGGGAACACTGAGTAATGGGGACACTTGGTAATGGGGAAAAACTGGGTAACGGGGAAACACTGGGTAATGGGGAAACACTGTGTATTGGGGAAACACTGGGTTATGGGGAAAGACGAGTATTGGTGAAACACTGGGTTATGGGGATACACTGGGTCATGGGGAAACACTGGGTCATGGGGAAACATTGCATAGTGGGGTAACACTGGGTAATGAGGAAACACTGGGTATCGGAGAAACACTGAGTCTTGGGGAAACACTGGGTCTTGGGGAAACACCGGGTATTGGGGAAACTCCGGGTATTGGGGAAACCCCGGGTATTGGGGAAACTCCGGGTATTGGGGAAACTCCGGGTATTGGGGAAACACTGAGTATTGGGGAAACTCCGGGTAATGGGGAAACATTGGATACTGGGGAAACATTGGGTACTGGGGAAACACCGGGTACTGGAGAAACTCCGGGTATTGGGGAAGCTCCGGGTAATGGAGAAACTCCGGGTAATGGAGCAACTCCGGGTAATTCGGAAACACTAAGTAATGGGGGAAACACTGGGTATTGGGAAAACACTGGGGAATGGAAAAACACTGGGCATTAGGGGGAAACACTTGGTGTTGGGGAAACACAGGGTATTGGGGAACACTGCGTAATTGGGAAACACTGGGTATTGGGGAAACACTGGGTATTGGGGAAACACTGGGTACTGGGAAAACACTGGGTACTGTGAAAACTCCGGGTACTGGGAAAACTCCGGGTACTGGGGAATCTCCGGGTACTGGGGAAACTCCGGGTAATTATGAAACTCTGGGTAATTATGAAACTCCGGGTATTGGGGAAGCTCCGGGTATTGGGGAAACTCCGGGTATTGGGGAAACTCCGGGTATTGGGGAAACTCCAGGTATTGGGGAACACTGGGTACTGGGGAAACACTGGGTATTGGGGAAACTCCAGATATTGGGGAAACACTGGGCATGGGGGAAACACTGGGTATTGGGGGAAACACTGGGTCATGGGGCAAAACACTGGGTCGTGGGGAAACCCTGCCTATTGGTGAATCACTCCGTAATTGGGAAACACTGGATTTTGGGGAAACACTGGGTAGTGGGGAAACACTGGGTACTGGGGAAACATTGGGTACTTGGGAAACTCCGGGTAATGGGGAAACATTGGATAGTGGGGAAACATTGGATACTGGTGAAACACCGGGTACTGGGGAAACTCCGGGTATTGGGGAAACTCCGGGTAATGGGTAAACTCCTGGTAATTCGGAAACACTAAGTAATGGGGGAAACACTGGGTATTGGCAAAACACTGTGTATTGGGAAAACACTGGACATTAGGGGGAAACACTGGGTATTGGGGAAACACTGGGTATTGGGGAAACACAGGGTATTGGCGAAAACTGGGTAATTGGGGAACATTGGGTAATGGGGAAACACTGGGTATTGGGGAAACTCTGGATATTGGGGAAACACTGGTTACTGGGAAAACACTGGGTACTGGGAAAACTCTGGGTACTGTGAAAACTCCGGGTACTGGGGAATCTCCGGGTACTGGGGAAACTCCGGGTAATTATGAAACTCCGGGTATTGGGGAAGCTCCGGGTATTGGGGAAACTCCGGGTATTGGGGAAACTCCAGGTATTGGGGAACACTGGGTACTGGGGAAACACTGGGTATTGGGGAAACTCCAGATATTGGGGAAACACTGGGTATGGGGGAAACACTGGGTATTGGGGGAAACACTGGGTATTGGGGCAAAACACTGGGTCGTGGGGAAACCCTGCCTATTGGTGAATCACTACGTAATTGGGAAACACTGGATTTTGGGGAAACACTGGATAGTGGGGAAACACTGGGTACTGGGGAAACATTGGGTACTGGGGAAACTCCGGGTAATGGGGAAACTCCGGGTATTGGGGAAACTCCGGGTAATGGAGAAACTCCGGGTAATGGGGAAACTCCGGGTAATTCGGAAACACTAAGTAATGGGGGAAACACTAAGTAATGGGGGAAACACTGGGTATTGGGAAAACACTGGGTAATGGGAAAACACTGGGCATTATTGGGAAACACCGGGCATTGGGGAAACACTGGGCATTGGGGAAACACTGGGCATTGGGGAAACACAGGGCACTGGGAAAACACCGGGCACTGGGGAAACACCGGGCACTGGGGAAACACCGGGACTTGGGGAAAAACTGTGACATGGGGAAACACTGGGTCATGGGGTGAACATTGGACAGTGGGGAAACACTATGCCTATGGAAACTCTGGGTATCGGGGAAACACTGGGTATTTGGGAACACTGAGTAATGGGGACACTTGGTAATGGGGAAAAACTGGGTAACGGGGAAACACTGGGTAATGGGGAAACACTGTGTATTGGGGAAACACTGGGTTATGGGGAAAGACGAGTATTGGTGAAACACTGGGTATTGGGGAAACACTGGGTCATGAGGAAACACTGGGTTATGGGGATACACTGGGTCATGGGGAAACACTGGGTCATGGGGAAACATTGCATAGTGGGGTAACACTGGGTAATGAGGAAACACTGGGTATCGGAGAAACACTGGGTCTTGGGGAAACACTGGGTCTTGGGGAAACACCGGGTATTGGGGAAACTCCGGGTATTGGGGAAACCCCGGGTATTGGGGAAACTCCGGGTATTGGGGAAACTCCGGGTATTGGGGAAACACTGAGTATTGGGGAAACTCCGGGTAATGGGGAAACATTGGATACTGGGGAAACATTGGGTACTGGGGAAACACCGGGTACTGGAGAAACTCCGGGTATTGGGGAAGCTCCGGGTAATGGAGAAACTCCGGGTAATGGAGCAACTCCGGGTAATTCGGAAACACTAAGTAATGGGGGAAACACTGGGTATTGGGAAAACACTGGGGAATGGAAAAACACTGGGCATTAGGGGGAAACACTGGGTGTTGGGGAAACACAGGGTATTGGGGAACACTGCGTAATTGGGAAACACTGGGTATTGGGGAAACACTGGGTATTGGGGAAACACTGGGTACTGGGAAAACACTGGGTACTGTGAAAACTCCGGGTACTGGGAAAACTCCGGGTACTGGGGAATCTCCGGGTACTGGGGAAACTCCGGGTAATTATGAAACTCCGGGTAATTATGAAACTCCGGGTATTGGGGAAGCTCCGGGTATTGGGGAAACTCCGGGTATTGGGGAAACTCCGGGTATTGGGGAAACTCCAGGTATTGGGGAACACTGGGTACTGGGGAAACACTGGGTATTGGGGAAACTCCAGATATTGGGGAAACACTGGGCATGGGGGAAACACTGGGTATTGGGGGAAACACTGGGTCATGGGGCAAAACACTGGGTCGTGGGGAAACCCTGCCTATTGGTGAATCACTCCGTAATTGGGAAACACTGGATTTTGGGGAAACACTGGGTAGTGGGGAAACACTGGATTTTGGGGAAACACTGGGTAGTGGGGAAACACTGGGTACTGGGGAAACATTGGGTACTGGGGAAACTCCGGGTAATGGGGAAACATTGGATAGTGGGGAAACATTGGATACTGGTGAAACACCGGGTACTGGGGAAACTCCGGGTATTGGGGAAACTCCGGGTAATGGGTAAACTCCTGGTAATTCGGAAACACTAAGTAATGGGGGAAACACTGGGTATTGGCAAAACACTGTGTATTGGGAAAACACTGGACATTAGGGGGAAACACTGGGTATTGGGGAAACACTGGGTATTGGGGAAACACAGGGTATTGGCGAAAACTGGGTAATTGGGGAACATTGGGTAATGGGGAAACACTGGGTATTGGGGAAACTCTGGATATTGGGGAAACACTGGTTACTGGGAAAACACTGGGTACTGGGAAAACTCTGGGTACTGTGAAAACTCCGGGTACTGGGGAATCTCCGGGTACTGGGGAAACTCCGGGTAATTATGAAACTCCGGGTATTGGGGAAGCTCCGGGTATTGGGGAAACTCCAGGTATTGGGGAACACTGGGTACTGGACAAAACACTGGGTATTGGGAAAACTCCAGATATTGGGGAAACACTGGGTACTGGGAAAACACTGGGTATTGGGGAAGCACTGGGTACTGGGAAAACACTGGGTACTGGGAAAACTCCGGGTATTGGGGAAACTCCGGGTATTGGGGAAACTCCGGGTATTGGGGAAACTCCGGGTATTGGGGAAACTCCGGGTATTCAGGAAACACTGGGTAATGGGGAAACTCCGGGTAATGGGGAAACTCCGGGTAATGTGGAAACACTGGGTATTGGGGAAACACTGGGTATTGGGGAAGCACTGGGTTATTGGGAAGAACTCGTATTGGGGAAACACTGGGTATTGGGGAAGCACTGGGTTATGGGGAAGGACTCGTATTGGGGAAACACTGGGTATTGGGGAAACACTGGGTATTGGGGATACATTGGGTCATGGGGAAACACTGGGTCATGGGGAAACATTGGATAGTGGGGAAATATTGGATAGTGGGGAAACACTGGATAATGGTGAAAACACTGGGTAATGGGGAAACACTGCGTATAAGGGAAACACTCGGTTTTGGGCAAACACTGGGTCTTGGGGAAACACTGGGCATATGGAAACACTGGGCATATGGAAACACTGGGCATTGTGGAAACACTGGGCATCGGGGAAACACTGGGCATTGGGAAACACTTCGCATTGGGGAAACTCCAGGTATTGGTGAAACTCCAGGTATTGGGGAACTTCTGGGTATTGGGGAAACACTTTGCAATGGGGAAACACTGGGTATTGGAGAAACAGTGGGTCATGGGGAAACACTGGGTCATGGGGAAACACTGGGTCATGGGGAAACACTGGGTCATGGGGAAACATTGGACAGTGGGGAAACACTGGGTAATGGGGACAACACTGGGTAATGGGGACAACACTGGGTAATGGGGAAACACTGGGTATTGGGTAAACACTGGGCATTGGGGAAATACTGGGCATATGCAACCACTGCGCATATGGAAACACTGGGCATTGGGGAAACACTGGGCATTGGGGAAACACTGGGCATTGGGGAAACACTGGGCATTGGGGAAACACCTTGTAATGGGGAAACACCTTGTAATGGGGAAACACTGGGCATCGGGGAAACACTGGGCATCGGGGAACACTGGGCATCGGGGAAACACTGGGTGTTGGGGAAAACACTGGATCGTGGGGAAACACAGGGTATTGGGGAAACACGGTGTTGGGGGAAAACACTAGATAGTGGGGAAACACTGGGTAATGGGGAAACACTGGGCATTGGGGAAACACTGGGCATTGGGGAAACACTGGGCATTGGGGAAACACTTCGCCTTGGGGAAACACTTCGCCTTGGGGAAACTCCAGGTATTGGTGAAACTCCAGGTATTGGGAAACTACTGGGTATTGGGGAAACACCTTAAAATGGGGAAACACTGGGTATTGGAGAAACAGTGGGTCATGGGGAAACACTGGGCATTGGGGAGACACTGGGCATTGGGGAAACACTGGGCATTGGGGAAACACTGGGTATCGGGGAAACACAGGGTATTGGGGAAACACTGGGCATATGGAGACACTGGGCATTGGGGAGACACTGAGCATTGGAGAAACACTGAGCATTGGGGAATCACTGGGCATCGGGGAAACATAGGGTATCAGGGTAACACTGGGTCATGGGGAAACACTGGGTCATGGGGAAACACTGGGTATTGGGGAAACTCCGGGTATTGGGGAAACTCCGGGTATTGGGGAAACTCCGGGTATTGGGGGAAAACACTGAGTAGTGGGGGAACACTGGATAGTGGGGAAACACTGGACAGTGGGGAAACACTGCACATTGGCAAATCACTATGTAATGGGAAAACACTGGGTGTTGGGGAAACACTGGGTATTGTGGAACACTGTTTATTGGGGAACACTGGTTGCTGTGGAAGCACTGGGTAGTGGGGAAACACCATGTAATGGGGAAACACCGGATAATGGGGAAACTCCGGATAATGGGGAAACTCCGGGTAATGGGGAAACTCCGGGTAATGGGGAAACTCCGGGTAATGGGGAAACATTGGATCGTGGGGAAACATTGGGTACTGGGGAAACTCCGGGTATTGGGGAAACTCCGGGTATTGGGGAAACTCCGGGTATTGGGGAAACTCCGGGTAATGGGTAAACTCCGGGTAATTCGGAAACACTAAGTAATGGGGGAAACACTGGGTATTGGGAAAATACTGGCTAATGGGAAAACACTGGGCATTAGGGGGAAACACTGGGCATTGGGGAAACACTGGGCATTGGGGAAACACAGGGCATTGGGGAACACCGGGCACTGGGGAAACACCGGGCACTGGGGAAACACCGGGCACTGGGGAAACACTGTGTATCGGGGGAACACTGGATAGTGGGGAAACACTGGGTAATGGGGAAACACTGTGTATTGGGAAACACTGGGTTATGGGGAAAGACGAGTATCGGTGAAACACTGGGTATTGGGGAAACACTGGGTCATGGGGAAACATTGCATAGTGGGGAAACACTGGGTAATGGGGAAAAACTGGGTATCGGAGAAACACTGGGTCTTGGGGAAACACTGGGTCTTGGGGAAACACCGGGTATTGGGGAAACACTGGGACATGGGGAAACACTGTGACATGGGGAAACACTGGGTCATGGGGAAACATTGGACAGTGGGGAAGCACTATGCATATGGAAACTCTGGGTATCGGGGAAACACTGGGTATCGGGGAAACACTGGGTATTTGGGAACACTGAGTAATGGGGACACTTGGTAAAGGGGAAAAACTGGGTAACGGGGAAACACTGGGTATGGGGAAACACTGGGCATTGGGGAACACTGGGCATTGGGGAAACACCGGGCACTGGGGAAACACCGGGCACTGGGGAAATACCGGGCACTGGGGAAACACTGGGTATCGGGGGGAAACACTGGATAGTGGGGAAACACTGGGTAATGGGGAAACACTGTGTATTGGGGAAACACTAGGTTATGGGGAAAGACGAGTATCGGTGAAACACTGGGTATTGGGGAAACACTGGGTCTTGGGGAAACGCCGGGTATTGGGGAAACACCGGGTATTGGGGAAACACTGGGACATGGGGAAACACTGTGACATGGGGAAACACTGGGTCATGGGGAAACATTGGACAGTGGGGAAGCACTATGCATATGGAAACTCTGGGTATCGGGGAAACACTGGGTATCGGGGAAACACTGGGTATTTGGAAACACTGAGTAATGGGGACACTTGGTAATGGGGAAAAACTGGGTAACGGGGAAACACTGGGTATTGGGGGAAACACTGGGTCATGGGGAAACACTGCCTATTGGCGAATCACTATGTAATTGGGAAACACTGGATTTTGGGGAAACACTGGGTAGTGGGGAAACACTGGGTACTGGGGAAACATTGGGTACTGAGGAAACTCCGGGTAATGGGGAAACATTGGATACTGGGGAAACACCGGGTACTGGGGAAACTCCGGGTACTGGGGAAACTTCGGGTAATGGGGAAAATCCGGGTAATTATGAAACTCTGGGTAATTATGAAACTCCGGGTATTGGGGAAGCTCCGGGTATTGGGGAAACTCCGGGTATTGTGGAAACTCCGGGTATTGGGGAACACTGGTACTGGGGAAACACTGGGTATTGGGGAAACTCCAGATATTGGGGAAACAATGGGTATGGGGGAAACACTGGGTATTGGGGGAAACACTGGGTCATGGGGCAAAACACTGGGTCGTGGGGAAACACTGCCTATTGGCGAATCACTATGTAATTGGGAAACACTGGATTTTGGGGAAACACTGGGTAGTGGGGAAACACTGGGTACTGGGGAAACATTGGGTACTGGGGAAACTCCGGTAAAGGGGAAACATTGGATACTGGGGAAACATTTGGTACTAGGGAAACACCGGGTACTGGGGAAACTACGGGTATTGGGGAAACTCCGGGTAATGGAGAAACTCCGGGTAATGGGTAAACTCTGGGTAATTCGGAAACACTAAGTAATTGGGGAAACACTGGGTATTGGGAAAACACTGGGTAATGGGAAAACACTGGGCATTAGGGGGAAACACTGGGTATTGGGGAAACACTGGGTATTGGGGAACACTGGGTATTGGGGAAACTCTGGATATTGGCGAAACACTGGGTACTGTGAAAACTCCGGGTACTGGGGAATCTCCGGGTACTGGGGAAACTCCCGGTAATTATGAAACTCCGGGTAATTATGAAACTCCGGGTATTGGGGAAGCTCCGGCTATTGGGAAAACTCCGGGTATTGGGAAAACTCTGGGTATTGGGGAACACTGGGAATTGGGGGAAACACTGGGCCATGGGGCAAAACACTGGGTCGTGGGGAACCACTGCCTATTGGCGAATCACTATGTAATTGGGAAACACTGGATTTTGGGGAAACACTGGGTAGTTGGGAAACACTGGGTATTGGGGAAACATTGGGTACTGGGGAAACATTGGGTACTGGGGAAACATTGGATAGTGGGGAAACATTGGGTACTGGGGAAACACCGGGTACTGGGGAAACTCCGGGTATTGGGGAAACTCCGGGTAATGGAGAAACTCCGGGTAATGGAGAAACTCCGGGTAATGGGTAAACTCCGGGTAATTCGGAAACACTAAGTAATGGGGGAAACACTGGGTATTGGGAAAACACTGGGTAATGGGAAAACACTGGGCATTAGGGGGAAACACTGGGGAAACATTGGGTACTGGGGAAACTCCGGGTAATGGGGAAACATTGGATAGTGGGGAAACACTAGGTTATGGGGAAAGACGAGTATCGGTGAAACACTGGGTATTGGGGAAACACTGGGTCTTGGGGAAACACCGGGTATTGGGGAAACACCGGGTATTGGGGAAACACTGGGACATGGGGAAACACTGTGACATGGGGAAACACTGGGTCATGGGGAAACATTGGACAGTGGGGAAGCACTATGCATATGGAAACTCTGGGTATCGGGGAAACACTGGGTATCGGGGAAACACTGGGTATTTGGGAACACTGAGTAATGGGGACACTTGGTAATGGGGAAAAACTGGGTAACGGGGAAACACTGGATATGGGGAAACACTGGGTATTGGGGGAAACACTGGGTCATGGGGCAACACACTGGGTCGTGGGGAAACAGTGCCTATTGGCGAATCACTATGTATTTGGGAAACACTGGATTTTGGGGAAACACTGGGTAGTGGGGAAACACTGGGTACTGGGGAAACATTGGGTACTGGGGAAACTCCGGGTAATGGGGAAACATTGGATACTGGGGAAACACCGGGTACTGGGGAAACTCCGGGTACTGGGGAAACTTCGGGTAATGGAGAAACTCCGGATAATGGGTAAACTCCGGGTAATTCGGAAACACTAAGTAATTGGGGAAACACTGGGTATTGGGAAAACACTGGGTAATGGGAAAACACTGGGCAGTAGGGGGAAACACTGGGTATTGGGGAAACACAGGGTATTGGGGAACACTGGGTAATTGGGAAACACTGGGTAATGGGGAAACACTGGGTATTGGGGAAACTCTGGATATTGGGGAAACACTGGGTACTGGGAAAACACTGGGTACTGGGATAAACTCCGGCTACTGTGAAAACTCCGGGTACTGGGGAATCTCCGGGTACTGGGGAAAATCCGGGTAATTATGAAACTCTGGGTAATTATGAAACTCCGGGTATTGGGGAAGCTCCGGGTATTGGGGAAATTCCGGGTATTGTGGAAACTCCGGGTATTGGGGAACACTGGTACTGGGGAAACACTGGGTATTGGGGAAACTCCAGATATTGGGGAAACAATGGGTATGGGGGAAACACTGGGTATTGGGGGAAACACTGGGTCATGGGGCAAAACATTGGGTCGTGGGGAAACACTGCCTATTGGCGAATCACTATGTAATTGGGAAACACTGGATTTTGGGGAAACACTGGGTAGTGGGGAAACACTGGGTACTGGGGAAACATTGGGTACTGGGGAAACTCCGGTAAAGGGGAAACATTGGATACTGGGGAAACATTGGGTACTAGGGAAACACCGGGTACTGGGGAAACTCCGGGTATTGGGTAAACTCTGGGTAATTCGGAAACACTAAGTAATTGGGGAAACACTGGGTATTGGGAAAACACGGGGTAATGGGAAAACACTGGGCATTAGGGGGAAACACTGGGTATTGGGGAAACACTGGGTATTGGGGAACACTGGGTATTGGGGAAACTCTGGATATTGGGGAAACACTGGGTACTGTGAAAACTCCGGGTACTGGGGAATCTCCAGGTACTGTGAAAACTCCGGGTACTGGGGAATCTCCGGGTACTGGGGAAACTCCGGGTAATTATGAAACTCCGGGTAATTATGAAACTCCGGGTATTGGGGAAGCTCCGGCTATTGGGAAAACTCCGGGTATTGGGAAAACTCTGGGTATTGGGGAACACTGGGTACTGGGGAAACACTGGGTATTGGGGAAACTCCAGATATTGGGGAAACACTGGGTATGGGGGAAACACTGGGTATTGGGGGAAACACTGGGTCATGGGGCAAAACACTGGGTCGTGGGGAACCACTGCCTATTGGCGAATCACTATGTAATTGGGAAACACTGGATTTTGGGGAAACACTGGGTAGTGGGGAAACACTGGGTATTGGGGAAACATTGGGTACTGGGGAAACATTGGATAGTGGGGAAACATTGGGTACTGGGGAAACACCGGTTACTGGGGAAACTCCGGGTATTGCGGAAACTCCGGGTAATGGAGAAACTCCGGGTAATGGAGAAACTCCGGGTAATGGAGAAACTCCGGGTAATGGGTAAACTCCGGGTAATTCGGAAACACTAAGTAATGGGGGAAACACTGGGTATTGGGAAAACACTGGGTAATGGGAAAACACTGGGCATTAGGGGGAAACACTGGGGAAACATTGGGTACTGGGGAAACTCCGAGTAATGGGGAAACATTGGATAGTGGGGAAACCCCGGGTACTGGGGAAACTCCGGGTATGGGGGAAACTCCAGGTATTCAGGAAACACTGGGTAATGGGGAAACTCTGGGTAATGGGGAAACTCCGGGTAATGAGGAAACTCCGGGTAATGGGGAAACACTGGGTAATGGGGAAACACTGGGTATTGGGGAAGCACTGGGTTATGGCGAAGGACTCGTATTAGGGAAACACTGGGTATTGGGGAAACACTGGGTATTGGGGATACATTGGGTCATGGGGAAACACTGGGTCATGGGGAAACATTGGATAGTGGGGAAATATTGGATAGTGGGGAAACACTGGATAGTGGGGAAACACTGGGTAATGGGGGAACACTGGGCATTGGGGAAACACTTCGCATTGGGGAAACACTTCGCATTGGGGAAACTCCAGGTATTGGTGAAACTCCAGGTATTGGGGAACTACTGGGTATTGGGGAACACTTTGCAATGGGGAAACACTGGGTATTGGAGAAACAGTGGGTCATGGGGAAACACTGGGTCATGGGGAAACACTGGGTCATGGGGAAACATTGGACAGTGGGGAAACACTGGGTAATGGGGACAACACTGGGTAATGGTGACAACACTGGGTATTGGGCAAACACTGGGTATTGGGCAAACACTGGGCATTGGGGAAATACTGGGCATATGCAAACACTGGGCATATGGAAACACTGGGCATATGGAAACACTGGGCATATGAAACACTGGGCATTGGGGAAACACTGGGCATTGGGGAAACACTGGGCATCGGGGAAACACTGGGCATCGGGGAAACACTGGGCATCGGGAAACACTGGATGTTGGGGAAAACACTGGATAGTGGAGAAACATAGGGTATTGGGGAAACACAGGGTATTGGGGAAAAACGACGTTGGGGGAAAACACTGGAGAGTGGGGAAACACTGGGTATTGGGGAAAACACTAGATAGTGGGGAAACACTGGGTAATGGGGAAACACTGGGCATTGGGGAAACACTGGGCATTGGGGAAACACTGGGCATTGGGGAAAAACTTCGCATTGGGGAAACACTTCGCATTGGGGAAACTCCAGGTATTGGTGAAACTCCAGGTATTGGGGAACTACTGGGTATTGGGGAAACACCTTCCAAGGTGGAAACACTGGGTATTGGAGAAACAGTGGGTCATGGGGAAACAATGGGCATTGGGGAGACACTGGGCATTGGGGAGACACTGGGCATATGGAAACACTGGGCATTGGGGAAACACTGGGTATCGGGGAAACACAGGGTATCGGGGAAACACTGGGCATATGGAGACACTGGGCATTGGAGAAACACTGAGCATTGGGGAATCACTGGGCATCGGGCAAACACAGGGTATCAGGGTAACACTGGGTCATGGGGAAACACTGGGTCATGGGGAAACACTGGGTCATAGGGAAACTCCGGGTATTGGGGAAACTCCGGGTATTGGGGAAACTCCGTGTATTGGGGAAACTCCGGGTATTGGGGAAACTCCGGGTATTGGGGAAACTCCGGGTATTGGGGAAACTCCGGGTATTGGGGAAACTACGGGTATTGGGGGAAAACACTGGGTAGTGGGGGAACACTGGATAGTGGGGAAACACTGCATATTGGCAAATCACTCTGTAATGGGGAAACACTGGGTATTGGGGAAACACTGGGTATTGGGGAAACACTGGTTATTGGGGAACACTGGTTGCTATGGAAGCACTGGGTAGTGGGGAAACACCATGTAATGGGGAAACTCCGGATAATGGGGAAACTCCGGAAAATGGCGAAACTCCGGGTAATGGGGAAACACTGGGTAATGGGGAAACACTGGGTATTGGGGAAACACTGGGTATTGGGGAAGCACTGGGTTATGGGGAAGGACTCGTATTGGGGAAACACTGGGTATTGGGGAAACACTGGGTATTGGGGATACATTGGGTCATGGGGAAACACTGGGTCATGGGGAAACATTGGATAGTGGGGAAATATTGGATAGTGGGGAAACACTGGATAATGGTGAAAACACTGGGTAATGGGGAAACACTGCGTATCGGGGAAACACTCGGTATTGGGCAAACACTGGGTCTTGGGGAAACACTGGGCATTGGGGAAACACTGGGCATTGGGGAAACACTTCGCATTGGGAAAACTCCAGGTATTGGGGAACTACTGGGTATTGGGGAAACACTTTGCAATGGGGAAACACTGGGTATTGGAGAAACAGTGGGTCATGGGGAAACACTGGGTCATGGGGAAACACTGGGTCATGGGGAAACATTGGACAGTGGGGACAACACTGGGTAATGGTGACAACACTGGGTAATGGGCAAACACTGGGCATTGGGGAAATACTGGGCATATGCAAACACTGGGCATATGGAAACACTGGGCATATGGAAACACTGGGCATATGGAAACACTGGGCATTGGGGAAACACTGGGCATTGGGGAAACACTGGGCATTGGGAAAACACTGGGCATCGGGGAAACACTGGGTATCGGGGAAACACTGGGTATCGGGAACACTGGATGTTGGGGAAAACACTGGATAGTGGGGAAACACAAGGTATTGGGGAAACACAGGGTATCGGGGAAACACGGTGTTGGGGGAAAACACTGGAGAGTGGGGAAACACTGGGTATTGGGGAAAACACTAGATAGTGGGGAAACACTGGGTAATGGGGAAACACTGGGCATTGGGGAAACACTGGGCATTGGGGAAACACTTCGCATTGGGGAAACACTTCGCATTGGGGAAACACTTCGCATTGGGGAAACACTTCGAATTGGGGAAACTCCAGGTATTGGTGAAACTCCAGGTATTGGGGAACTACTGGGTATTAGGGAAACACCTTGCAATGGGGAAACACTGGGTATTGGAGAAACAGTGGGTCATGGGGAAACAATGGGCATTGGGGAGACACTGGGCATTGGGGAGACACTGGGCATATGGAAACACTGGGCATTGGGGAAACACTGGGTATCGGGGAAACACAGGGTATCGGGGAAACACTGGGCATATGGAGACACTGGGCATTGGAGAAACACTGAGCATTGGGGAATCACTGGGCATCGGGCAAACACAGGGTATCAGGGTAACACTGGGTCATGGGGAAACACTGGGTCATGGGGAAACACTGGGTCATGGGGAAACTCCGGGTATTGGGGAAACTCCGGGTATTGGGGAAACTCCAGGTATTGGGGAAACTCCGGGTATTGGGGAAACTCCGGGTATTGGGGAAACTCCGGGTATTGGGGAAACTCCGGGTATTGGGGGAAAACACTGGGTAGTGGTGGAACACTGGATAGTGGGGAAACACTGCATATTGGCAAATCACTATGTAATGGGGAAACACTGGGTATTGGGGAAACACTGGGTATTGGGGAAACACTGGTTATTGGGGAACACTGGTTGTTGTGGAAGCACTGGGTAGTGGGGAAACACCATGTAATGGGGAAACTCCGGATAATGGGGAAACTCCGGAAAATGGCGAAACTCCGGGTAATGGGGAAACACTGGGTAATGGGGAAACACTGGGCAAATGGAAACACTCGGCAAATGGAAACACTGTGCATTGGGGAGACACTGGGCATATGGAAACACTGGGCATTGGGGAAACACTGGGTATCGGGGAAACACTGGGTATCAGGGAAACACTGGGTTTCGGGGAAACACTGGGTCATGGGGAACACTGGATCATGGGGAAAAACTGGATCATGGGGAAACACAGTCATGGGGAAACACTGGGTATCGGGGAAACACTGGGTATTTGGGAACACTGAGTAATTGGAACACTGAGTAATGGGGACACTTGGTAATGGGGAAAAACTGGATAACGGGGAAACACTGGGTATGGGGAAACACTGGGTATGGGGAAACATTGGGTATTGGGGGAAACACTGGGTCATGGGGCAAAACACTGGGTCGTGGGGAAACACTGCCTATTGGCGAATCACTATGTAATTGGGAAACACTGGATTTTGGGGAAACACTGGGTAGTGGGGAAAGACTGGGTACTGGGGAAACATTGGGTGCTGGGGAAACTCCGGGTAATGGGGAAACATTGGATACTGGGGAAACATTGGGTACTGGGGAAACACCGGGAACTGGGGAAACTCCGGGTATTGGGGAAACTCCGGGTAATGGAGAAACTCCGGGTAATGGAGAAACTCCGGGTAATGGGTAATCTCCGGGTAATTCGGAAACACTAAGTAATTGGGGAAACACTGGGTATTGGAAAAACACTGGGTAATGGGAAAACACAGGGCATTAGGGGGAAACACTGGGTATTGGGGAAACACAGGGTATTGGGGAAACTCTGGATATTGGGGAAACACTGGGTACTGGGAAAACTCCGGCTACTGTGAAAACTCCGGGTACTGGGGAATCTCCGGGGACTGGGGAAACTCCGGGTAATTATGAAACTCCGGTTAATTATGAAACTCCGGGAACTGGGGAAGCTCCGGGTATTGGGGAAGCTCCGGGTATTGGGGAAGCTCCGGGTATTGGGGAAACTCCGGGTATTGGGGAACACTGGGTACTGGGGAAACACTGGGTACTGGGGAAACTCCAGATATTGGGGAAACACTGGGTATGGGGGAAACACTGGGTATTGGGGGAAACACTGGGTCATGGGAGAAAACACTGGGTCGTGGGGAACCACTGCCTATTGGCGAATCACTATGTAATTGGGAAACAATGGATTTTGGGGAAACACTGGGTAGTGGGGAAACACTGGGTACTGGGGAAACATTGGGTACTGGGGAAACTCCGGTAATGGGGAAACATTGGATAGTGGGGAAACATTGGGTACTGGGGAAACACTGGGTACTGGGGAAACTACGGGTATTGGGGAAACTCCGGGTAATGGAGAAACTCCGGGTAATGGGTAAACTCTGGGTAATTCGGAAACACTGGGTATTGCAGAAACACTGGGTATTGGGGAAACACTGGGTATTGGGGAAGCACTGGGTTATGGGGAAGGACTCATATTGGGGAAACTCCGGGTAATGGGGAAACATTGGATAGTAGGGAAACACTGGGTACTGGGAAAACCCCGGGTACTGGGGAAACCCCGGGTACTGGGGAAACTCCAGGTATTCAGGAAACACTGGGTAATGGGGAAACTCCGGGTAATGGGGAAACTCCGGGTAATGGGGAAACACTGGGTATTGCAGAAACACTGGGTATTGGGGAAACACTGGGTATTGGGGAAGCACTGGGTTATGGGGAAGGACTCATATTGGGGAAACACTGGGTATTGGGGAAACACTGGGTATTGGGGATACATTGGGTCATGGGGAAACACTGGGTCATGGGGAAACATTGGATAGTGGGGAAATATTGGATAGTGGGGAAACACTGGATAATGGTGAAAACACTGGGTAATGGGGAAACACTGCGTATCGGGGAAACACTCGGTATTGGGGAAACACTGGGTCTTGGGGAAACACTGGGCATTGGGGAAACACTGGGCATTGGGGAAACACTTCGCATTGGGGAAACACTTCGCATTGGGGAAACACTTCGCATTGGGGAAACTCCAGGTATTGGTGAAACTCCAGGTATTGGGGAACTACTGGGTATTGGGGAAACACTTTGCAATGGGGAAACACTGGGTATTGGAGAAACAGTGGACCAAGGGGAAACACTGGGTCGTGGGGAAACACTGGGTCATGGGGAAACATTGGGCAGTGGGGAAACACTGGGTAATGGGGACAACACTGGATAATGGGGACAACACTGGGTAATGGGGAAACACTGGGTATTGGGCAAACACTGGGCATTTGGGAAATACTGGGCATATGCAAACACTGGGCATATGGATACACTGGGCATATTGAAACACTGGGCATTGGGGAAACACTGGGCATCGGGGAAACACTGGGCATCGGGGAAACACTGGGTATCGGGGAAACACTGGATAGTGGGGAAACACAGGATATTGGGGAAACACAGGATATTGGGGAAACACGGTGTTGGGGGAAAACACTGGATAGCGGGGAAACAGTGGGAATTGGGGAAACACTGGGTCATGGGGAAACATTGGACAGTGGGGAAACACTGGGTAATGGGGACAACACTGGGTAATGGGGACAACACTGGGTAATGGGGAAACACTGGGTATTGGGCAAACACTGGGCATTGGGGAAATACTGGGCACCGGGGAAACACTGGGCATATGGAAACACTGGGCATATGGAAACACTGGGCATTGGGGAAACACTGGGCATTGGGGAAACACTGGGCATCGGGGAAACACTGGGCATCGGGGAAACACTGGGCATCGGGGAAACACTGGGCATCGGGGAAACACTGGGTGTTGGGGAAACACTGGATAGTGGGGAAAACACTGGATAGTGGGGAAACACAGGATATAGGGGAAACACAGGATATTGGGGAAACACGGTGTTGGGGGAAAACACTGGATAGCGGGGAAACACTGGGTATTGGGGAAAACACTAGATAGTGGGGAAACACTGGGCATTGGGGAAACACTGGGCATTGGGGAAACACTTCGCATTGGGGAAACACTTCGCATTGGGGAAACACTTCGCATTGGGGAAACTCCAGGTATTGGTGAAACTCCAGGTATTGGGGAACTACTGGGTATTGGGGAAACACCTTGCAATGGGGAAACACTGGGTATTGGAGAAACAGTGGGTCATGGGGAAAAACTGGGCATTGGGGAGACACTGGGTATTGGGGAGACACTGGGCATATGGAAACACTGGGCATTGGGGAAACACTGGGTATCGGGGAAACACTGGGTATCGGGGAAACACTGGGTATCGGGGAAACACTGGGTATTGGGGAATCTCTGGGTATTGGGCAAACTCCGGGTATTGGGGGAAAACACTGGTTAGTTGGGGAGAACACTGGTTAGTGGGGGAACACTGGATTGTGGGGAAACACTGCATATTGGCAAACCACTATGCAATGGGGAAACACTGGGTATTGGGGAAACACTGGGTATTGGGGAAACACTGGATATTGGGGGAAACACTGGGTCATGGGGAAACACTGCCTATTGGCGAATCACTATGTAATTGGGAAACACTGGATTTTGGGGAAACACTGGGTAGTGGGAAAACACTGGGTACTGGGGAAACATTGGGTACTGGGGAAACTCCGGGTAATGGGGAAACATTGGACACTGGGGAAACACCGGGTACTGGGGAAACTCCGGGTACTGGGGAAACTTCGGGTAATGGGGAAAATCAGGGTAATTATGAAACTCTGGGTAATTATGAAACTCCGGGTATTGGGGAAGCTCCGGGTATTGGGGAAACTCCGGGTATTGTGGAAACTCCGGGTATTGGGGAACACTGGTACTGGGGAAACACTGGGTATTGGGGAAACTCCAGATATTGGGGAAACAATGGGTATGGGGGAAACACTGGGTATTGGGGGAAACACTGGGTCATGGGGCAAAACACTGGGTCGTGGGGAAACACTGCCTATTGGCGAATCACTATGTAATTGGGAAACACTGGATTTTGGGGAAACACTGGGTAGTGGGGAAACACTGGGTACTGGGGAAACATTGGGTACTGGGGAAACTCCGGTAAAGGGGAAACATTGGATACTGGGGAAACATTGGGTACTAGGGAAAAACCGGGTACTGGGGAAACTACGGGTATTGGGGAAACTCCGGGTAATGGAGAAACTCCGGGTAATGGGTAAACTCTGGGTAATTCGGAAACACTAAGTAATTGGGGAAACACTGGGTATTGGGAAAACACTGGGTAATGGGAAAACACTGGGCATTAGGGGGAAACACTGGGTATTGGGGAAACACTGGGTATTGGGGAACACTGGGTATTGGGGAAACTCTGGATATTGGCGAAACACTGGGTACTGTGAAAACTCCGGGTACTGGGGAATCTCCGGGTACTGGGGAAACTCCCGGTAATTATGAAACTCCGGGTAATTATGAAACTCCGGGTATTGGGGAAGCTCCGGCTATTGGGAAAACTCCGGGTATTGGGAAAACTCTGGGTATTGGGGAACACTGGGTATTGGGGGAAACACTGGGCCATGGGGCAAAACACTGGGTCGTGGGGAACCACTGCCTATTGGCGAATCACTATGTAATTGGGAAACACTGGATTTTGGGGAAACACTGGGTAGTGGGGAAACACTGGGTATTGGGGAAACATTGGGTACTGGGGAAACATTGGGTACTGGGGAAACATTGGATAGTGGGGAAACATTGGGTACTGGGGAAACACCGGGTACTGGGGAAACTCCGGGTATTGGGGAAACTCCGGGTAATGGAGAAACTCCGGGTAATGGAGAAACTCCGGGTAATGGGTAAACTCCGAGTAATTCGGAAACACTAAGTAATGGGGGAAACACTGGGTATTGGGAAAACACTGGGTAATGGGAAAACACTGGGCATTAGGGGGAAACACTGGGGAAACATTGGGTACTGGGGAAACTCCGGGTAATGGGGAAACATTGGATAGTGGGGAAACACTAGGTTATGGGGAAAGACGAGTATCGGTGAAACACTGGGTATTGGGGAAACACTGGGTCTTGGGGAAACACCGGGTATTGGGGAAACACCGGGTATTGGGGAAACACTGGGACATGGGGAAACACTGTGACATGGGGAAACACTGGGTCATGGGGAAACATTGGACAGTGGGGAAGCACTATGCATATGGAAACTCTGGGTATCGGGGAAACACTGGGTATCGGGGAAACACTGGGTATTTGGGAACACTGAGTAATGGGGACACTTGGTAATGGGGAAAAACTGGGTAACGGGGAAACACTGGGTATTGGGGGAAACACTGGGTCATGGGGAAACACTGCCTATTGGCGAATCACTATGTAATTGGGAAACACTGGATTTTGGGGAAACACTGGGTAGTGGGGAAACACTGGGTACTGGGGAAACATTGGGTACTGGGGAAACTCCGGGTAATGGGGAAACATTGGATACTGGGGAAACACCGGGTACTGGGGAAACTCCGGGTACTGGGGAAACTTCGGGTAATGGGGAAAATCCGGGTAATTATGAAACTCTGGGTAATTATGAAACTCCGGGTATTGGGGAAGCTCCGGGTATTGGGGAAACTCCGGGTATTGTGGAAACTCCGGGTATTGGGGAACACTGGTACTGGGGAAACACTGGGTATTGGGGAAACTCCAGATATTGGGGAAACAATGGGTATGGGGGAAACACTGGGTATTGGGGGAAACACTGGGTCATGGGGCAAAACACTGGGTCGTGGGGAAACACTGCCTATTGGCGAATCACTATGTAATTGGGAAACACTGGATTTTGGGGAAACACTGGGTAGTGGGGAAACACTGGGTACTGGGGTAACATTGGGTACTGGGGAAACTCCGGTAAAGGGGAAACATTGGATACTGGGGAAACATTGGGTACTAGGGAAACACCGGGTACTGGGGAAACTACGGGTATTGGGGAAACTCCGGGTAATGGAGAAACTCCGGGTAATGGGTAAACTCTGGGTAATTCGGAAACACTAAGTAATTGGGGAAACACTGGGTATTGGGAAAACACTGGGTAATGGGAAAACACTGGGCATTAGGGGGAAACACGGTATTGGGGAAACACTGGGTATTGGGGAACACTGGGTATTGGGGAAACTCTGGATATTGGCGAAACACTGGGTACTGTGAAAACTCCGGGTACTGGGGAATCTCCGGGTACTGGGGAAACTCCCGGTAATTATGAAACTCCGGGTAATTATGAAACTCCGGGTATTGGGGAAGCTCCGGCTATTGGGAAAACTCCGGGTATTGGGAAAACTCTGGGTATTGGGGAACACTGGGTATTGGGGGAAACACTGGACCATGGGGCAAAACACTGGGTCGTGGGGAACCACTGCCTATTGGCGAATCACTATGTAATTGGGAAACACTGGATTTTGGGGAAACACTGGGTAGTGGGGAAACACTGGGTATTGGGGAAACATTGGGTACTGGGGAAACATTGGGTACTGGGGAAACATTGGATAGTGGGGAAACATTGGGTACTGGGGAAACACCGGGTACTGGGGAAACTCCGGGTATTGGGGAAACTCCGGGTAATGGAGAAACTCCGGGTAATGGAGAAACTCCGGGTAATGGGTAAACTCCGGGTAATTCGGAAACACTAAGTAATGGGGGAAACACTGGGTATTGGGAAAACACTGGGTAATGGGAAAACACTGGGCATTAGGGGGAAACACTGGGGAAACATTGGGTACTGGGGAAACTCCGGGTAATGGGGAAACATTGGATAGTGGGGAAACCCCGGGTACTGGGGAAACTCCGGGTATTGGGGAAACTCCGGGTATTCAGGAAACACTGGGTAATGGGGAAACTCTGGGTAATGGGGAAACTCCGGGTAATGGGGAAACTCCGGGTAATGGGGAAACACTGGGTAATGGGGAAACACTGGGTATTGGGGAAGCACTGGGTTATGGCGAAGGACTCGTATTGGGGAAACACTGGGTATTGGGGAAACACTGGGTATTGGGGATACATTGCGTCATGGGGAAACACTGGGTCATGGGGAAACATTGGATATTGGGGAAATATTGGATAGTGGGGAAACACTGGATAGTGGGGAAACGCTGGGTAATGGGGAAACACTGGGCATTGGGGAAACACTTCGAATTGGGGAAACACTTCGCATTGGGGAAACTCCAGGTATTGGGGAACTACTGGGTATTGGGGAAACACTTTGCAATGGGGAAACACTGGGTATTGGAGAAACAGTGGGTCATGGGGAAACACTGGGTCATGGGGAAACACTGGGTCATGGGGAAACATTGGACAGTGGGGAAACACTGTGTAATGGGGACAACACTGGGTAATGGGGACAACACTGGGTAATGGGGAAACTCTGGGCATTGGGGAAACACTGGGCATATGCAAACACTGGGCATATGGAAACACTGGGCATATGGAAACACTGGGCATATGAAACACTGGGCATTGGGGAAACACTGGGCATTGGGGAAACACTGGGCATCGGGGAAACACTGGGTATCGGGAAACACTGGATGTTGGGGAAAACACTGGATAGTGGAGAAACACAGGGTATTGGGGAAACACGGTGTTGGGGGAAAACACTGGGGAGTGGGGAAACACTGGGTATTGGGGAAAACACTAGATAGTGGGGAAACACTGGGCATTGGGGAAACACTGGGCATTGGGGAAACACTGGGCATTGGGGAAACACTGGGCATTGGGGAAACACTTCGCATTGGGGAAAAACTTCGCATTGGGGAAACACTTCGCATTGGGGAAACACTTTGCATTGGGGAAACTCCAGGTATTGGTGAAACTCCAGGTATTGGGGAACTACTGGGTATTGGGGAAACACCTTGCAATGGGGAAACACTGGGTATTGGAGAAACAGTGGGTCATGGGGAAACAATGGGCATTGGGGAGACACTGGGCATTGGGGAGACACTGGGCATATGGAAACACTGGGCATTGGGGAAACACTGGGTATCGGGGAAACACTGGGCATATGGAAACACTGGGCATATGGAGACACTGGGCATTGGAGAAACACTGAGCATTGGGGAATCACTGGGCATCGGGCAAACACAGGATATCAGGGTAACACTGGGTCATGGGGAAACACTGGGTCATGGGGAAACACCGGGTCATGGGGAAACTCCGGTTATTGGGGAAACTCCGGGTATTGGGGAAACTCCGGGTATTGGGGCAACTCCGGGTATTGGGGAAACTCCGGGTATTGGGGAAAAACACTGGGTAGTGGGGGAACACTGGATAGTGGGGAAACACTGCATATTGGCAAATCACTCTGTAATGGGGAAACACTGGGTATTGGGGAAACACTGGGTATTGGGGAAACACTGGTTATTGGGGAACACTGGTTGCTATGGAAGCACTGGGTAGTGGGGAAACACCATGTAATGGGGAAACTCCGGATAATGGGGAAACTCCGGAAAATGGCGAAACTCCGGGTAATGGGGAAACACTGGGTAATGGGGAAACACTGGGTATTGGGGAAACACTGGGTATTGGGGAAGCACTTGGTTATGGGGATGGACTCGTATTGGGGAAACACTGGGTATTGGGGAAACACTGGGTATTGGGGATGCATTGGGTCATGGGGAAACACTGGGTCATGGGAAACATTGGATAGTGGGGAAATATTGGATAGTGGGGAAACACTGGATAATGGTGAAAACACTGGGTAATGGGGAAACACTGCGTATCGGGGAAACACTCGGTATTGGGCAAACACTGGGTCTTGGGGAAACACTGGGCATTGGGGAAACACTGGGCATTGGGGAAACACTTCGCATTGGGGAAACTCCAGGTATTGGGGAACTACTGGGTATTGGGGAAACACTTTGCAATGGGGAAACACTGGGTATTGGAGAAACAGTGGGTCATGGGGAAACACTGGGTCATGGGGAAACACTGGGTCCTGGGGAAACATTGGACAGTGGGGAAACACTGGGTAATGGGGACAACACTTGGTAATGGTGACAACACTGGGTAATGGGGACAACACTGGGTATTGGGCAAACACTGGGCATTGGGGAAATACTGGGCATATGCAAACACTCGGCAAATGGAAACACTGGGCATATGGAAACACTGGGCATATGGAAACACTGGGCATTGGGGAAACACTGGGCATTGGGGAAACACTGGGCATCGGGGAAACACTGGGTATCGGGGAAACACTGGATGTTGGGGAATACACTGGATAGTGGGGAAACACAAGGTATTGGGGAAACACAGGGTATTGGGGAAACACGGTGTTGGGGGAAAACACTGGAGAGTGGGGAAACACTGGGTATTGGGGAAAACACTAGATAGTGGGGAAACACTGGGCATTGGGGAAACACTGGGCATTGGGGAAACACTGGGCATTGGGAAACACTTCGCATTGGGGAAACACTTCGCATTGGGGAAACACTTCGCATTGGGGAAACTGCAGGTATTGGTGAAACTCCGGGTATTGGGGAACTACTGGGTATTGGGGAAACACCTTGCAATGGGGAAACACTGGGTATTGGAGAAACAGTGGGTCATGGGGAAACAATGGGCATTGGGGAGACACTGGGCATTGGGGAGACACTGGGCATATGGGAACACTGGGCATTGGGGAAACACTGGGTATCGGGGAAACACAGGGTATCGGGGAAACACTGGGCATATGGAGACACTGGGCATTGGAGAAACACTGAGCATTGGGGAATCACTGGGCATCGGGCAAACACAGGGTATCAGGGTAACACTGGGTCATGGGGAAACACTGGGTCATGGGGAAACTCCGGGTATTGGGGAAACTCCGGGTATTGGGGAAACTCCGGGTATTGGGGAAACTCCGGGTATTGGGGAAACTCCGGGTATTGGGGGAAAACACTGGGTAGTGGTGGAACACTGAATAGTGGGGAAATACTGCATATTGGCAAATCACTATATAATGGGGAAACACTGGGTATTGGGGAAACACTGGGTATTGGGGAAACACTGGTTATTGGGGAACACTGGTTGTTGTGGAAGCACTGGGTAGTGGGGAAACACCATGTAACGGGGAAACTCCGGATAATGGGGAAACTCCGGAAAATGGCGAAACTCCGGGTAATGGGGAAACACTGGGTAATGGGGAAACACTGGGCAAATGGAAACACTCGGCAAATGGAAACACTGGGCATTGGGGAGACACTGGGCATATGGAAACACTGGGCATTGGGGAAACACTGGGTATCGGGGAAACACTGGGTATCAGGGAAACACTGGGTTTCGGGGAAACACTGGGTCATGGGGAACACTGGATCATGGGGAAAAACTGGATCATGGGGAAACACAGTCATGGGGAAACACTGGGTATCGGGGAAACACTGGGTATTTGGGAACACTGAGTAATGGGGAACACTGAGTAATGGGGACACTTGGTAATGGGGAAAAACTGGATAACGGGGAAACACTGGGTATGGGGAAACACTGGGTATGGGGAAACACTGGGTATTGGGGGAAACACTGGGTCATGGGGCAAAACACTGGGTCGTGGGGAAACACTGCCTATTGGCGAATCACTATGTAATTGGGAAACACTGGATTTTGGGGAAACACTGGGTAGTGGGGAAACACTGGGTACTGGGGAAACATTGGGTGCTGGGGAAACTCCGGGTAATGGGGAAACATTGGATACTGGGGAAACATTGGGTACTGGGGAAACGCCGGGTACTGGGGAAACTCCGGGTATTGGGGAAACTCCGGGTAATGGAGAAACTCCGGGTAATGGAGAAACTCCGTGTAATGGGTAATCTCCGGGTAATTCGGAAACACTAAGTAATTGGGGAAACACTGGGTATTGTAAAAACACTGGGTAATGGGAAAACACTGGGCATTAGGGGGAAACACTGGGTATTGGGAAAACACAGGGTATTGGGGAGCACTGGGTAATGGGGAAACACTGGGTATTGGGGTAACTCTGGATATTGGGGAAACACTGGGTACTGGGAAAACTCCGGCTACTGTGAAAACTCCGGGTACTGGGGAATCTCCGGGGACTGGGGAAACTTCGGGTAATTATGAAACTCCGGGTAATTATGAAACTCCGGGTATTGGGGAAACTCCGGGTATTGGGGAAACTCCGGGTATTGGGGAAACTCCGGGTATTGGGGAACACTGGGTACTGGGGAAACACTGGGTATTGGGGAAACTCCAGATATTGGGGAAACACTGGGTATGGGGGAAACACTGGGTATTGGGGGAAACACTGGGTCATGGGAGAAAACACTGGGTCGTGGGGAACCACTGCCTATTGGCGAATCACTATGTAATTGGGAAACAATGGATTTTGGGGAAACACTGGGTAGTGGGGAAACACTGGGTACTGGGGAAACATTGGGTACTGGGGAAACTCCGGTAATGGGGAAACATTGGATAGTGGGGAAACATTGGGTACTGGGGAAACACTGGGTACTGGGGAAACTCCGGGTATTGGGGAAACTCCGGGTAATGGAGAAACTCCGGGTAATGGGTAAATTCTGGGTAATTCGGAAACACTAAGTAATGGGGGAAACACTGGGTATCGGGGAAACACTGGGTATCAGGGAAACACTGGGTTTCGGGGAAACACTGGGTCATGGGGAACACTGGATCATGGGGAAAAACTGGATCATGGGGAAACACAGTCATGGGGAAACACTGGGTATCGGGGAAACACTGGGTATTTGGGAACACTGAGTAATGGGGAACACTGAGTAATGGGGACACTTGGTAATGGGGAAAAACTGGATAACGGGGAAACACTGGGTATGGGGAAACACTGGGTATGGGGAAACACTGGGTATTGGGGGAAACACTGGGTCATGGGGCAAAACACTGGGTCGTGGGGAAACACTGCCTATTGGCGAATCACTATGTAATTGGGAAACACTGGATTTTGGGGAAACACTGGGTAGTGGGGAAACACTGGGTACTGGGGAAACATTGGGTGCTGGGGAAACTCCGGGTAATGGGGAAACTTGGATACTGGGGAAACATTGGGTACTGGGGAAACGCCGGGTACTGGGGAAACTCCGGGTATTGGGGAAACTCCGGGTAATGGAGAAACTCCGGGTAATGGAGAAACTCCGTGTAATGGGTAATCTCCGGGTAATTCGGAAACACTAAGTAATTGGGGAAACACTGGGTATTGGAAAAACACTGGGTAATGGGAAAACACTGGGCATTAGGGGGAAACACTGGGTATTGGGAAAACACAGGGTATTGGGGAGCACTGGGTAATGGGGAAACACTGGGTATTGGGGTAACTCTGGATATTGGGGAAACACTGGGTACTGGGAAAACTCCGGCTACTGTGAAAACTCCGGGTACTGGGGAATCTCCGGGGACTGGGGAAACTTCGGGTAATTATGAAACTCCGGGTAATTATGAAACTCCGGGTATTGGGGAAACTCCGGGTATTGGGGAAACTCCGGGTATTGGGGAAACTCCGGGTATTGGGGAACACTGGGTACTGGGGAAACACTGGGTATTGGGGAAACTCCAGATATTGGGGAAACACTGGGTATGGGGGAAACACTGGGTATTGGGGGAAACACTGGGTCATGGGAGAAAACACTGGGTCGTGGGGAACCACTGCCTATTGGCGAATCACTATGTAATTGGGAAACAATGGATTTTGGGGAAACACTGGGTAGTGGGGAAACACTGGGTACTGGGGAAACATTGGGTACTGGGGAAACTCCGGGTAATGGGGAAACTCCGGGTATTGGGGAAACTCCGGGTAATGGAGAAACTCCGGGTAATGGGGAAACTCCGGGTAATTCGGAAACACTAAGTAATGGGGGAAACACTAAGTAATGGGGGAAACACTGGGTATTGGGAAAACACTGGGTAATGGGAAAACACTGGGCATTATTGGGAAACACCGGGCATTGGGGAAACACTGGGCATTGGGGAAACACTGGGCATTGGGGAAACACAGGGCACTGGGAAAACACCGGGCACTGGGGAAACACCGGGCACTGGGGAAACACCGGGACTTGGGGAAAAACTGTGACATGGGGAAACACTGGGTCATGGGGTGAACATTGGACAGTGGGGAAACACTATGCCTATGGAAACTCTGGGTATCGGGGAAACACTGGGTATTTGGGAACACTGAGTAATGGGGACACTTGGTAATGGGGAAAAACTGGGTAACGGGGAAACACTGGGTAATGGGGAAACACTGTGTATTGGGGAAACACTGGGTTATGGGGAAAGACGAGTATTGGTGAAACACTGGGTTATGGGGATACACTGGGTCATGGGGAAACACTGGGTCATGGGGAAACATTGCATAGTGGGGTAACACTGGGTAATGAGGAAACACTGGGTATCGGAGAAACACTGAGTCTTGGGGAAACACTGGGTCTTGGGGAAACACCGGGTATTGGGGAAACTCCGGGTATTGGGGAAACCCCGGGTATTGGGGAAACTCCGGGTATTGGGGAAACTCCGGGTATTGGGGAAACACTGAGTATTGGGGAAACTCCGGGTAATGGGGAAACATTGGATACTGGGGAAACATTGGGTACTGGGGAAACACCGGGTACTGGAGAAACTCCGGGTATTGGGGAAGCTCCGGGTAATGGAGAAACTCCGGGTAATGGAGCAACTCCGGGTAATTCGGAAACACTAAGTAATGGGGGAAACACTGGGTATTGGGAAAACACTGGGGAATGGAAAAACACTGGGCATTAGGGGGAAACACTTGGTGTTGGGGAAACACAGGGTATTGGGGAACACTGCGTAATTGGGAAACACTGGGTATTGGGGAAACACTGGGTATTGGGGAAACACTGGGTACTGGGAAAACACTGGGTACTGTGAAAACTCCGGGTACTGGGAAAACTCCGGGTACTGGGGAATCTCCGGGTACTGGGGAAACTCCGGGTAATTATGAAACTCTGGGTAATTATGAAACTCCGGGTATTGGGGAAGCTCCGGGTATTGGGGAAACTCCGGGTATTGGGGAAACTCCGGGTATTGGGGAAACTCCAGGTATTGGGGAACACTGGGTACTGGGGAAACACTGGGTATTGGGGAAACTCCAGATATTGGGGAAACACTGGGCATGGGGGAAACACTGGGTATTGGGGGAAACACTGGGTCATGGGGCAAAACACTGGGTCGTGGGGAAACCCTGCCTATTGGTGAATCACTCCGTAATTGGGAAACACTGGATTTTGGGGAAACACTGGGTAGTGGGGAAACACTGGGTACTGGGGAAACATTGGGTACTTGGGAAACTCCGGGTAATGGGGAAACATTGGATAGTGGGGAAACATTGGATACTGGTGAAACACCGGGTACTGGGGAAACTCCGGGTATTGGGGAAACTCCGGGTAATGGGTAAACTCCTGGTAATTCGGAAACACTAAGTAATGGGGGAAACACTGGGTATTGGCAAAACACTGTGTATTGGGAAAACACTGGACATTAGGGGGAAACACTGGGTATTGGGGAAACACTGGGTATTGGGGAAACACAGGGTATTGGCGAAAACTGGGTAATTGGGGAACATTGGGTAATGGGGAAACACTGGGTATTGGGGAAACTCTGGATATTGGGGAAACACTGGTTACTGGGAAAACACTGGGTACTGGGAAAACTCTGGGTACTGTGAAAACTCCGGGTACTGGGGAATCTCCGGGTACTGGGGAAACTCCGGGTAATTATGAAACTCCGGGTATTGGGGAAGCTCCGGGTATTGGGGAAACTCCGGGTATTGGGGAAACTCCAGGTATTGGGGAACACTGGGTACTGGGGAAACACTGGGTATTGGGGAAACTCCAGATATTGGGGAAACACTGGGTATGGGGGAAACACTGGGTATTGGGGGAAACACTGGGTATTGGGGCAAAACACTGGGTCGTGGGGAAACCCTGCCTATTGGTGAATCACTACGTAATTGGGAAACACTGGATTTTGGGGAAACACTGGATAGTGGGGAAACACTGGGTACTGGGGAAACATTGGGTACTGGGGAAACTCCGGGTAATGGGGAAACTCCGGGTATTGGGGAAACTCCGGGTAATGGAGAAACTCCGGGTAATGGGGAAACTCCGGGTAATTCGGAAACACTAAGTAATGGGGGAAACACTAAGTAATGGGGGAAACACTGGGTATTGGGAAAACACTGGGTAATGGGAAAACACTGGGCATTATTGGGAAACACCGGGCATTGGGGAAACACTGGGCATTGGGGAAACACTGGGCATTGGGGAAACACAGGGCACTGGGAAAACACCGGGCACTGGGGAAACACCGGGCACTGGGGAAACACCGGGACTTGGGGAAAAACTGTGACATGGGGAAACACTGGGTCATGGGGTGAACATTGGACAGTGGGGAAACACTATGCCTATGGAAACTCTGGGTATCGGGGAAACACTGGGTATTTGGGAACACTGAGTAATGGGGACACTTGGTAATGGGGAAAAACTGGGTAACGGGGAAACACTGGGTAATGGGGAAACACTGTGTATTGGGGAAACACTGGGTTATGGGGAAAGACGAGTATTGGTGAAACACTGGGTATTGGGGAAACACTGGGTCATGAGGAAACACTGGGTTATGGGGATACACTGGGTCATGGGGAAACACTGGGTCATGGGGAAACATTGCATAGTGGGGTAACACTGGGTAATGAGGAAACACTGGGTATCGGAGAAACACTGGGTCTTGGGGAAACACTGGGTCTTGGGGAAACACCGGGTATTGGGGAAACTCCGGGTATTGGGGAAACCCCGGGTATTGGGGAAACTCCGGGTATTGGGGAAACTCCGGGTATTGGGGAAACACTGAGTATTGGGGAAACTCCGGGTAATGGGGAAACATTGGATACTGGGGAAACATTGGGTACTGGGGAAACACCGGGTACTGGAGAAACTCCGGGTATTGGGGAAGCTCCGGGTAATGGAGAAACTCCGGGTAATGGAGCAACTCCGGGTAATTCGGAAACACTAAGTAATGGGGGAAACACTGGGTATTGGGAAAACACTGGGGAATGGAAAAACACTGGGCATTAGGGGGAAACACTGGGTGTTGGGGAAACACAGGGTATTGGGGAACACTGCGTAATTGGGAAACACTGGGTATTGGGGAAACACTGGGTATTGGGGAAACACTGGGTACTGGGAAAACACTGGGTACTGTGAAAACTCCGGGTGCTGGGAAAACTCCGGGTACTGGGGAATCTCCGGGTACTGGGGAAACTCCGGGTAATTATGAAACTCCGGGTAATTATGAAACTCCGGGTATTGGGGAAGCTCCGGGTATTGGGGAAACTCCGGGTATTGGGGAAACTCCGGGTATTGGGGAAACTCCAGGTATTGGGGAACACTGTGTACTGGGGAAACACTGGGTATTGGGGAAACTCCAGATATTGGGGAAACACTGGGCATGGGGGAAACACTGGGTATTGGGGGAAACACTGGGTCATGGGGCAAAACACTGGGTCGTGGGGAAACCCTGCCTATTGGTGAATCACTCCGTAATTGGGAAACACTGGATTTTGGGGAAACACTGGGTAGTGGGGAAACACTGGATTTTGGGGAAACACTGGGTAGTGGGGAAACACTGGGTACTGGGGAAACATTGGGTACTGGGGAAACTCCGGGTAATGGGGAAACATTGGATAGTGGGGAAACATTGGATACTGGTGAAACACCGGGTACTGGGGAAACTCCGGGTATTGGGGAAACTCCGGGTAATGGGTAAACTCCTGGTAATTCGGAAACACTAAGTAATGGGGGAAACACTGGGTATTGGCAAAACACTGTGTATTGGGAAAACACTGGACATTAGGGGGAAACACTGGGTATTGGGGAAACACTGGGTATTGGGGAAACACAGGGTATTGGCGAAAACTGGGTAATTGGGGAACATTGGGTAATGGGGAAACACTGGGTATTGGGGAAACTCTGGATATTGGGGAAACACTGGTTACTGGGAAAACACTGGGTACTGGGAAAACTCTGGGTACTGTGAAAACTCCGGGTACTGGGGAATCTCCGGGTACTGGGGAAACTCCGGGTAATTATGAAACTCCGGGTATTGGGGAAGCTCCGGGTATTGGGGAAACTCCAGGTATTGGGGAACACTGGGTACTGGACAAAACACTGGGTATTGGGAAAACTCCAGATATTGGGGAAACACTGGGTACTGGGAAAACACTGGGTATTGGGGAAGCACTGGGTACTGGGAAAACACTGGGTACTGGGAAAACTCCGGGTATTGGGGAAACTCCGGGTATTGGGGAAACTCCGGGTATTGGGGAAACTCCGGGTATTGGGGAAACTCCGGGTATTCAGGAAACACTGGGTAATGGGGAAACTCCGGGTAATGGGGAAACTCCGGGTAATGTGGAAACACTGGGTATTGGGGAAACACTGGGTATTGGGGAAGCACTGGGTTATTGGGAAGAACTCGTATTGGGGAAACACTGGGTATTGGGGAAGCACTGGGTTATGGGGAAGGACTCGTATTGGGGAAACACTGGGTATTGGGGAAACACTGGGTATTGGGGATACATTGGGTCATGGGGAAACACTGGGTCATGGGGAAACATTGGATAGTGGGGAAATATTGGATAGTGGGGAAACACTGGATAATGGTGAAAACACTGGGTAATGGGGAAACACTGCGTATAAGGGAAACACTCGGTTTTGGGCAAACACTGGGTCTTGGGGAAACACTGGGCATATGGAAACACTGGGCATATGGAAACACTGGGCATTGTGGAAACACTGGGCATCGGGGAAACACTGGGCATTGGGAAACACTTCGCATTGGGGAAACTCCAGGTATTGGTGAAACTCCAGGTATTGGGGAACTTCTGGGTATTGGGGAAACACTTTGCAATGGGGAAACACTGGGTATTGGAGAAACAGTGGGTCATGGGGAAACACTGGGTCATGGGGAAACACTGGGTCATGGGGAAACACTGGGTCATGGGGAAACATTGGACAGTGGGGAAACACTGGGTAATGGGGACAACACTGGGTAATGGGGACAACACTGGGTAATGGGGAAACACTGGGTATTGGGTAAACACTGGGCATTGGGGAAATACTGGGCATATGCAACCACTGCGCATATGGAAACACTGGGCATTGGGGAAACACTGGGCATTGGGGAAACACTGGGCATTGGGGAAACACTGGGCATTGGGGAAACACCTTGTAATGGGGAAACACCTTGTAATGGGGAAACACTGGGCATCGGGGAAACACTGGGCATCGGGGAAACACTGGGCATCGGGGAAACACTGGGTGTTGGGGAAAACACTGGATCGTGGGGAAACACAGGGTATTGGGGAAACACGGTGTTGGGGGAAAACACTAGATAGTGGGGAAACACTGGGTAATGGGGAAACACTGGGCATTGGGGAAACACTGGGCATTGGGGAAACACTGGGCATTGGGGAAACACTTCGCCTTGGGGAAACACTTCGCCTTGGGGAAACTCCAGGTATTGGTGAAACTCCAGGTATTGGGAAACTACTGGGTATTGGGGAAACACCTTAAAATGGGGAAACACTGGGTATTGGAGAAACAGTGGGTCATGGGGAAACACTGGGCATTGGGGAGACACTGGGCATTGGGGAAACACTGGGCATTGGGGAAACACTGGGTATCGGGGAAACACAGGGTATCGGGGAAACACTGGGCATATGGAGACACTGGGCATTGGGGAGACACTGAGCATTGGAGAAACACTGAGCATTGGGGAATCACTGGGCATCGGGGAAACATAGGGTATCAGGGTAACACTGGGTCATGGGGAAACACTGGGTCATGGGGAAACACTGGGTATTGGGGAAACTCCGGGTATTGGGGAAACTCCGGGTATTGGGGAAACTCCGGGATTGGGGGAAAACACTGAGTAGTGGGGGAACACTGGATAGTGGGGAAACACTGGACAGTGGGGAAACACTGCACATTGGCAAATCACTATGTAATGGGAAAACACTGGGTGTTGGGGAAACACTGGGTATTGTGGAACACTGTTTATTGGGGAACACTGGTTGCTGTGGAAGCACTGGGTAGTGGGGAAACACCATGTAATGGGGAAACACCGGATAATGGGGAAACTCCGGATAATGGGGAAACTCCGGGTAATGGGGAAACTCCGGGTAATGGGGAAACTCCGGGTAATGGGGAAACATTGGATCGTGGGGAAACATTGGGTACTGGGGAAACTCCGGGTATTGGGGAAACTCCGGGTATTGGGGAAACTCCGGGTATTGGGGAAACTCCGGGTAATGGGTAAACTCCGGGTAATTCGGAAACACTAAGTAATGGGGGAAACACTGGGTATTGGGAAAATACTGGCTAATGGGAAAACACTGGGCATTAGGGGGAAACACTGGGCATTGGGGAAACACTGGGCATTGGGGAAACACAGGGCATTGGGGAACACCGGGCACTGGGGAAACACCGGGCACTGGGGAAACACCGGGCACTGGGGAAACACTGTGTATCGGGGGAACACTGGATAGTGGGGAAACACTGGGTAATGGGGAAACACTGTGTATTGGGAAACACTGGGTTATGGGGAAAGACGAGTATCGGTGAAACACTGGGTATTGGGGAAACACTGGGTCATGGGGAAACATTGCATAGTGGGGAAACACTGGGTAATGGGGAAAAACTGGGTATCGGAGAAACACTGGGTCTTGGGGAAACACTGGGTCTTGGGGAAACACCGGGTATTGGGGAAACACTGGGACATGGGGAAACACTGTGACATGGGGAAACACTGGGTCATGGGGAAACATTGGACAGTGGGGAAGCACTATGCATATGGAAACTCTGGGTATCGGGGAAACACTGGGTATCGGGGAAACACTGGGTATTTGGGAACACTGAGTAATGGGGACACTTGGTAAAGGGGAAAAACTGGGTAACGGGGAAACACTGGGTATGGGGAAACACTGGGCATTGGGGAACACTGGGCATTGGGGAAACACCGGGCACTGGGGAAACACCGGGCACTGGGGAAATACCGGGCACTGGGGAAACACTGGGTATCGGGGGGAAACACTGGATAGTGGGGAAACACTGGGTAATGGGGAAACACTGTGTATTGGGGAAACACTAGGTTATGGGGAAAGACGAGTATCGGTGAAACACTGGGTATTGGGGAAACACTGGGTCTTGGGGAAACGCCGGGTATTGGGGAAACACCGGGTATTGGGGAAACACTGGGACATGGGGAAACACTGTGACATGGGGAAACACTGGGTCATGGGGAAACATTGGACAGTGGGGAAGCACTATGCATATGGAAACTCTGGGTATCGGGGAAACACTGGGTATCGGGGAAACACTGGGTATTTGGAAACACTGAGTAATGGGGACACTTGGTAATGGGGAAAAACTGGGTAACGGGGAAACACTGGGTATTGGGGGAAACACTGGGTCATGGGGAAACACTGCCTATTGGCGAATCACTATGTAATTGGGAAACACTGGATTTTGGGGAAACACTGGGTAGTGGGGAAACACTGGGTACTGGGGAAACATTGGGTACTGAGGAAACTCCGGGTAATGGGGAAACATTGGATACTGGGGAAACACCGGGTACTGGGGAAACTCCGGGTACTGGGGAAACTTCGGGTAATGGGGAAAATCCGGGTAATTATGAAACTCTGGGTAATTATGAAACTCCGGGTATTGGGGAAGCTCCGGGTATTGGGGAAACTCCGGGTATTGTGGAAACTCCGGGTATTGGGGAACACTGGTACTGGGGAAACACTGGGTATTGGGGAAACTCCAGATATTGGGGAAACAATGGGTATGGGGGAAACACTGGGTATTGGGGGAAACACTGGGTCATGGGGCAAAACACTGGGTCGTGGGGAAACACTGCCTATTGGCGAATCACTATGTAATTGGGAAACACTGGATTTTGGGGAAACACTGGGTAGTGGGGAAACACTGGGTACTGGGGAAACATTGGGTACTGGGGAAACTCCGGTAAAGGGGAAACATTGGATACTGGGGAAACATTTGGTACTAGGGAAACACCGGGTACTGGGGAAACTACGGGTATTGGGGAAACTCCGGGTAATGGAGAAACTCCGGGTAATGGGTAAACTCTGGGTAATTCGGAAACACTAAGTAATTGGGGAAACACTGGGTATTGGGAAAACACTGGGTAATGGGAAAACACTGGGCATTAGGGGGAAACACTGGGTATTGGGGAAACACTGGGTATTGGGGAACACTGGGTATTGGGGAAACTCTGGATATTGGCGAAACACTGGGTACTGTGAAAACTCCGGGTACTGGGGAATCTCCGGGTACTGGGGAAACTCCCGGTAATTATGAAACTCCGGGTAATTATGAAACTCCGGGTATTGGGGAAGCTCCGGCTATTGGGAAAACTCCGGGTATTGGGAAAACTCTGGGTATTGGGGAACACTGGGAATTGGGGGAAACACTGGGCCATGGGGCAAAACACTGGGTCGTGGGGAACCACTGCCTATTGGCGAATCACTATGTAATTGGGAAACACTGGATTTTGGGGAAACACTGGGTAGTTGGGAAACACTGGGTATTGGGGAAACATTGGGTACTGGGGAAACATTGGGTACTGGGGAAACATTGGATAGTGGGGAAACATTGGGTACTGGGGAAACACCGGGTACTGGGGAAACTCCGGGTATTGGGGAAACTCCGGGTAATGGAGAAACTCCGGGTAATGGAGAAACTCCGGGTAATGGGTAAACTCCGGGTAATTCGGAAACACTAAGTAATGGGGGAAACACTGGGTATTGGGAAAACACTGGGTAATGGGAAAACACTGGGCATTAGGGGGAAACACTGGGGAAACATTGGGTACTGGGGAAACTCCGGGTAATGGGGAAACATTGGATAGTGGGGAAACACTAGGTTATGGGGAAAGACGAGTATCGGTGAAACACTGGGTATTGGGGAAACACTGGGTCTTGGGGAAACACCGGGTATTGGGGAAACACCGGGTATTGGGGAAACACTGGGACATGGGGAAACACTGTGACATGGGGAAACACTGGGTCATGGGGAAACATTGGACAGTGGGGAAGCACTATGCATATGGAAACTCTGGGTATCGGGGAAACACTGGGTATCGGGGAAACACTGGGTATTTGGGAACACTGAGTAATGGGGACACTTGGTAATGGGGAAAAACTGGGTAACGGGGAAACACTGGGTATTGGGGGAAACACTGGGTCATGGGGAAACACTGCCTATTGGCGAATCACTATGTAATTGGGAAACACTGGATTTTGGGGAAACACTGGGTAGTGGGAAAACACTGGGTACTGGGGAAACATTGGGTACTGGGGAAACTCCGGGTAATGGGGAAACATTGGATACTGGGGAAACACCGGGTACTGGGGAAACTCCGGGTACTGGGGAAACTTCGGGTAATGGGGAAAATCAGGGTAATTATGAAACTCTGGGTAATTATGAAACTCCGGGTATTGGGGAAGCTCCGGGTATTGGGGAAACTCCGGGTATTGTGGAAACTCCGGGTATTGGGGAACACTGGTACTGGGGAAACACTGGGTATTGGGGAAACTCCAGATATTGGGGAAACAATGGGTATGGGGGAAACACTGGGTATTGGGGGAAACACTGGGTCATGGGGCAAAACACTGGGTCGTGGGGAAACACTGCCTATTGGCGAATCACTATGTAATTGGGAAACACTGGATTTTGGGGAAACACTGGGTAGTGGGGAAACACTGGGTACTGGGGAAACATTGGGTACTGGGGAAACTCCGGTAAAGGGGAAACATTGGATACTGGGGAAACATTGGGTACTAGGGAAACACCGGGTACTGGGGAAACTACGGGTATTGGGGAAACTCCGGGTAATGGAGAAACTCCGGGTAATGGGTAAACTCTGGGTAATTCGGAAACACTAAGTAATTGGGGAAACACTGGGTATTGGGAAAACACTGGGTAATGGGAAAACACTGGGCATTAGGGGGAAACACTGGGTATTGGGGAAACACTGGGTATTGGGGAACACTGGGTATTGGGGAAACTCTGGATATTGGCGAAACACTGGGTACTGTGAAAACTCCGGGTACTGGGGAATCTCCGGGTACTGGGGAAACTCCCGGTAATTATGAAACTCCGGGTAATTATGAAACTCCGGGTATTGGGGAAGCTCCGGCTATTGGGAAAACTCCGGGTATTGGGAAAACTCTGGGTATTGGGGAACACTGGGTATTGGGGGAAACACTGGGCCATGGGGCAAAACACTGGGTCGTGGGGAACCACTGCCTATTGGCGAATCACTATGTAATTGGGAAACACTGGATTTTGGGGAAACACTGGGTAGTGGGGAAACACTGGGTATTGGGGAAACATTGGGTACTGGGGAAACATTGGGTACTGGGGAAACATTGGATAGTGGGGAAACATTGGGTACTGGGGAAACACCGGGTACTGGGGAAACTCCGGGTATTGGGGAAACTCCGGGTAATGGAGAAACTCCGGGTAATGGAGAAACTCCGGGTAATGGGTAAACTCCGAGTAATTCGGAAACACTAAGTAATGGGGGAAACACTGGGTATTGGGAAAACACTGGGTAATGGGAAAACACTGGGCATTAGGGGGAAACACTGGGGAAACATTGGGTACTGGGGAAACTCCGGGTAATGGGGAAACATTGGATAGTGGGGAAACACTAGGTTATGGGGAAAGACGAGTATCGGTGAAACACTGGGTATTGGGGAAACACTGGGTCTTGGGGAAACACCGGGTATTGGGGAAACACCGGGTATTGGGGAAACACTGGGACATGGGGAAACACTGTGACATGGGGAAACACTGGGTCATGGGGAAACATTGGACAGTGGGGAAGCACTATGCATATGGAAACTCTGGGTATCGGGGAAACACTGGGTATCGGGGAAACACTGGGTATTTGGGAACACTGAGTAATGGGGACACTTGGTAATGGGGAAAAACTGGGTAACGGGGAAACACTGGGTATTGGGGGAAACACTGGGTCATGGGGAAACACTGCCTATTGGCGAATCACTATGTAATTGGGAAACACTGGATTTTGGGGAAACACTGGGTAGTGGGGAAACACTGGGTACTGGGGAAACATTGGGTACTGGGGAAACTCCGGGTAATGGGGAAACATTGGATACTGGGGAAACACCGGGTACTGGGGAAACTCCGGGTACTGGGGAAACTTCGGGTAATGGGGAAAATCCGGGTAATTATGAAACTCTGGGTAATTATGAAACTCCGGGTATTGGGGAAGCTCCGGGTATTGGGGAAACTCCGGGTATTGTGGAAACTCCGGGTATTGGGGAACACTGGTACTGGGGAAACACTGGGTATTGGGGAAACTCCAGATATTGGGGAAACAATGGGTATGGGGGAAACACTGGGTATTGGGGGAAACACTGGGTCATGGGGCAAAACACTGGGTCGTGGGGAAACACTGCCTATTGGCGAATCACTATGTAATTGGGAAACACTGGATTTTGGGGAAACACTGGGTAGTGGGGAAACACTGGGTACTGGGGAAACATTGGGTACTGGGGAAACTCCGGTAAAGGGGAAACATTGGATACTGGGGAAACATTGGGTACTAGGGAAACACCGGGTACTGGGGAAACTACGGGTATTGGGGAAACTCCGGGTAATGGAGAAACTCCGGGTAATGGGTAAACTCTGGGTAATTCGGAAACACTAAGTAATTGGGGAAACACTGGGTATTGGGAAAACACTGGGTAATGGGAAAACACTGGGCATTAGGGGGAAACACGGTATTGGGGAAACACTGGGTATTGGGGAACACTGGGTATTGGGGAAACTCTGGATATTGGCGAAACACTGGGTACTGTGAAAACTCCGGGTACTGGGGAATCTCCGGGTACTGGGGAAACTCCCGGTAATTATGAAACTCCGGGTAATTATGAAACTCCGGGTATTGGGGAAGCTCCGGCTATTGGGAAAACTCCGGGTATTGGGAAAACTCTGGGTATTGGGGAACACTGGGTATTGGGGGAAACACTGGACCATGGGGCAAAACACTGGGTCGTGGGGAACCACTGCCTATTGGCGAATCACTATGTAATTGGGAAACACTGGATTTTGGGGAAACACTGGGTAGTGGGGAAACACTGGGTATTGGGGAAACATTGGGTACTGGGGAAACATTGGGTACTGGGGAAACATTGGATAGTGGGGAAACATTGGGTACTGGGGAAACACCGGGTACTGGGGAAACTCCGGGTATTGGGGAAACTCCGGGTAATGGAGAAACTCCGGGTAATGGAGAAACTCCGGGTAATGGGTAAACTCCGGGTAATTCGGAAACACTAAGTAATGGGGGAAACACTGGGTATTGGGAAAACACTGGGTAATGGGAAAACACTGGGCATTAGGGGGAAACACTGGGGAAACATTGGGTACTGGGGAAACTCCGGGTAATGGGGAAACATTGGATAGTGGGGAAACCCCGGGTACTGGGGAAACTCCGGGTATTGGGGAAACTCCGGGTATTCAGGAAACACTGGGTAATGGGGAAACTCTGGGTAATGGGGAAACTCCGGGTAATGGGGAAACTCCGGGTAATGGGGAAACACTGGGTAATGGGGAAACACTGGGTATTGGGGAAGCACTGGGTTATGGCGAAGGACTCGTATTGGGGAAACACTGGGTATTGGGGAAACACTGGGTATTGGGGATACATTGCGTCATGGGGAAACACTGGGTCATGGGGAAACATTGGATATTGGGGAAATATTGGATAGTGGGGAAACACTGGATAGTGGGGAAACGCTGGGTAATGGGGAAACACTGGGCATTGGGGAAACACTTCGAATTGGGGAAACACTTCGCATTGGGGAAACTCCAGGTATTGGGGAACTACTGGGTATTGGGGAAACACTTTGCAATGGGGAAACACTGGGTATTGGAGAAACAGTGGGTCATGGGGAAACACTGGGTCATGGGGAAACACTGGGTCATGGGGAAACATTGGACAGTGGGGAAACACTGTGTAATGGGGACAACACTGGGTAATGGGGACAACACTGGGTAATGGGGAAACTCTGGGCATTGGGGAAACACTGGGCATATGCAAACACTGGGCATATGGAAACACTGGGCATATGGAAACACTGGGCATATGAAACACTGGGCATTGGGGAAACACTGGGCATTGGGGAAACACTGGGCATCGGGGAAACACTGGGTATCGGGAAACACTGGATGTTGGGGAAAACACTGGATAGTGGAGAAACACAGGGTATTGGGGAAACACGGTGTTGGGGGAAAACACTGGGGAGTGGGGAAACACTGGGTATTGGGGAAAACACTAGATAGTGGGGAAACACTGGGCATTGGGGAAACACTGGGCATTGGGGAAACACTGGGCATTGGGGAAACACTGGGCATTGGGGAAACACTTCGCATTGGGGAAAAACTTCGCATTGGGGAAACACTTCGCATTGGGGAAACACTTTGCATTGGGGAAACTCCAGGTATTGGTGAAACTCCAGGTATTGGGGAACTACTGGGTATTGGGGAAACACCTTGCAATGGGGAAACACTGGGTATTGGAGAAACAGTGGGTCATGGGGAAACAATGGGCATTGGGGAGACACTGGGCATTGGGGAGACACTGGGCATATGGAAACACTGGGCATTGGGGAAACACTGGGTATCGGGGAAACACTGGGCATATGGAAACACTGGGCATATGGAGACACTGGGCATTGGAGAAACACTGAGCATTGGGGAATCACTGGGCATCGGGCAAACACAGGATATCAGGGTAACACTGGGTCATGGGGAAACACTGGGTCATGGGGAAACACCGGGTCATGGGGAAACTCCGGTTATTGGGGAAACTCCGGGTATTGGGGAAACTCCGGGTATTGGGGCAACTCCGGGTATTGGGGAAACTCCGGGTATTGGGGAAAAACACTGGGTAGTGGGGGAACACTGGATAGTGGGGAAACACTGCATATTGGCAAATCACTCTGTAATGGGGAAACACTGGGTATTGGGGAAACACTGGGTATTGGGGAAACACTGGTTATTGGGGAACACTGGTTGCTATGGAAGCACTGGGTAGTGGGGAAACACCATGTAATGGGGAAACTCCGGATAATGGGGAAACTCCGGAAAATGGCGAAACTCCGGGTAATGGGGAAACACTGGGTAATGGGGAAACACTGGGTATTGGGGAAACACTGGGTATTGGGGAAGCACTTGGTTATGGGGATGGACTCGTATTGGGGAAACACTGGGTATTGGGGAAACACTGGGTATTGGGGATGCATTGGGTCATGGGGAAACACTGGGTCATGGGAAACATTGGATAGTGGGGAAATATTGGATAGTGGGGAAACACTGGATAATGGTGAAAACACTGGGTAATGGGGAAACACTGCGTATCGGGGAAACACTCGGTATTGGGCAAACACTGGGTCTTGGGGAAACACTGGGCATTGGGGAAACACTGGGCATTGGGGAAACACTTCGCATTGGGGAAACTCCAGGTATTGGGGAACTACTGGGTATTGGGGAAACACTTTGCAATGGGGAAACACTGGGTATTGGAGAAACAGTGGGTCATGGGGAAACACTGGGTCATGGGGAAACACTGGGTCCTGGGGAAACATTGGACAGTGGGGAAACACTGGGTAATGGGGACAACACTTGGTAATGGTGACAACACTGGGTAATGGGGACAACACTGGGTATTGGGCAAACACTGGGCATTGGGGAAATACTGGGCATATGCAAACACTCGGCAAATGGAAACACTGGGCATATGGAAACACTGGGCATATGGAAACACTGGGCATTGGGGAAACACTGGGCATTGGGGAAACACTGGGTTATGGCGAAGGACTCGTATTGGGGAAACACTGGGTATTGGGGAAACACTGGGTATTGGGGATACATTGCGTCATGGGGAAACACTGGGTCATGGGGAAACATTGGATATTGGGGAAATATTGGATAGTGGGGAAACACTGGATAGTGGGGAAACGCTGGGTAATGGGGAAACACTGGGCATTGGGGAAACACTTCGAATTGGGGAAACACTTCGCATTGGGGAAACTCCAGGTATTGGGGAACTACTGGGTATTGGGGAAACACTTTGCAATGGGGAAACACTGGGTATTGGAGAAACAGTGGGTCATGGGGAAACACTGGGTCATGGGGAAACACTGGGTCATGGGGAAACATTGGACAGTGGGGAAACACTGTGTAATGGGGACAACACTGGGTAATGGGGACAACACTGGGTAATGGGGAAACTCTGGGCATTGGGGAAACACTGGGCATATGCAAACACTGGGCATATGGAAACACTGGGCATATGGAAACACTGGGCATATGAAACACTGGGCATTGGGGAAACACTGGGCATTGGGGAAACACTGGGCATCGGGGAAACACTGGGTATCGGGAAACACTGGATGTTGGGGAAAACACTGGATAGTGGAGAAACACAGGGTATTGGGGAAACACGGTGTTGGGGGAAAACACTGGGGAGTGGGGAAACACTGGGTATTGGGGAAAACACTAGATAGTGGGGAAACACTGGGCATTGGGGAAACACTGGGCATTGGGGAAACACTGGGCATTGGGGAAACACTGGGCATTGGGGAAACACTTCGCATTGGGGAAAAACTTCGCATTGGGGAAACACTTCGCATTGGGGAAACACTTTGCATTGGGGAAACTCCAGGTATTGGTGAAACTCCAGGTATTGGGGAACTACTGGGTATTGGGGAAACACCTTGCAATGGGGAAACACTGGGTATTGGAGAAACAGTGGGTCATGGGGAAACAATGGGCATTGGGGAGACACTGGGCATTGGGGAGACACTGGGCATATGGAAACACTGGGCATTGGGGAAACACTGGGTATCGGGGAAACACTGGGCATATGGAAACACTGGGCATATGGAGACACTGGGCATTGGAGAAACACTGAGCATTGGGGAATCACTGGGCATCGGGCAAACACAGGATATCAGGGTAACACTGGGTCATGGGGAAACACTGGGTCATGGGGAAACACCGGGTCATGGGGAAACTCCGGTTATTGGGGAAACTCCGGGTATTGGGGAAACTCCGGGTATTGGGGCAACTCCGGGTATTGGGGAAACTCCGGGTATTGGGGAAAAACACTGGGTAGTGGGGGAACACTGGATAGTGGGGAAACACTGCATATTGGCAAATCACTCTGTAATGGGGAAACACTGGGTATTGGGGAAACACTGGGTATTGGGGAAACACTGGTTATTGGGGAACACTGGTTGCTATGGAAGCACTGGGTAGTGGGGAAACACCATGTAATGGGGAAACTCCGGATAATGGGGAAACTCCGGAAAATGGCGAAACTCCGGGTAATGGGGAAACACTGGGTAATGGGGAAACACTGGGTATTGGGGAAACACTGGGTATTGGGGAAGCACTTGGTTATGGGGATGGACTCGTATTGGGGAAACACTGGGTATTGGGGAAACACTGGGTATTGGGGATGCATTGGGTCATGGGGAAACACTGGGTCATGGGGAAACATTGGATAGTGGGGAAATATTGGATAGTGGGGAAACACTGGATAATGGTGAAAACACTGGGTAATGGGGAAACACTGCGTATCGGGGAAACACTCGGTATTGGGCAAACACTGGGTCTTGGGGAAACACTGGGCATTGGGGAAACACTGGGCATTGGGGAAACACTTCGCATTGGGGAAACTCCAGGTATTGGGGAACTACTGGGTATTGGGGAAACACTTTGCAATGGGGAAACACTGGGTATTGGAGAAACAGTGGGTCATGGGGAAACACTGGGTCATGGGGAAACACTGGGTCCTGGGGAAACATTGGACAGTGGGGAAACACTGGGTAATGGGGACAACACTTGGTAATGGTGACAACACTGGGTAATGGGGACAACACTGGGTATTGGGCAAACACTGGGCATTGGGGAAATACTGGGCATATGCAAACACTCGGCAAATGGAAACACTGGGCATATGGAAACACTGGGCATATGGAAACACTGGGCATTGGGGAAACACTGGGCATTGGGGAAACACTGGGCATCGGGGAAACACTGGGTATCGGGGAAACACTGGATGTTGGGGAATACACTGGATAGTGGGGAAACACAAGGTATTGGGGAAACACAGGGTATTGGGGAAACACGGTGTTGGGGGAAAACACTGGAGAGTGGGGAAACACTGGGTATTGGGGAAAACACTAGATAGTGGGGAAACACTGGGCATTGGGGAAACACTGGGCATTGGGGAAACACTGGGCATTGGGAAACACTTCGCATTGGGGAAACACTTCGCATTGGGGAAACACTTCGCATTGGGGAAACTGCAGGTATTGGTGAAACTCCGGGTATTGGGGAACTACTGGGTATTGGGGAAACACCTTGCAATGGGGAAACACTGGGTATTGGAGAAACAGTGGGTCATGGGGAAACAATGGGCATTGGGGAGACACTGGGCATTGGGGAGACACTGGGCATATGGGAACACTGGGCATTGGGGAAACACTGGGTATCGGGGAAACACAGGGTATCGGGGAAACACTGGGCATATGGAGACACTGGGCATTGGAGAAACACTGAGCATTGGGGAATCACTGGGCATCGGGCAAACACAGGGTATCAGGGTAACACTGGGTCATGGGGAAACACTGGGTCATGGGGAAACTCCGGGTATTGGGGAAACTCCGGGTATTGGGGAAACTCCGGGTATTGGGGAAACTCCGGGTATTGGGGAAACTCCGGGTATTGGGGGAAAACACTGGGTAGTGGTGGAACACTGGATAGTGGGGAAATACTGCATATTGGCAAATCACTATATAATGGGGAAACACTGGGTATTGGGGAAACACTGGGTATTGGGGAAACACTGGTTATTGGGGAACACTGGTTGTTGTGGAAGCACTGGGTAGTGGGGAAACACCATGTAACGGGGAAACTCCGGATAATGGGGAAACTCCGGAAAATGGCGAAACTCCGGGTAATGGGGAAACACTGGGTAATGGGGAAACACTGGGCAAATGGAAACACTCGGCAAATGGAAACACTGGGCATTGGGGAGACACTGGGCATATGGAAACACTGGGCATTGGGGAAACACTGGGTATCGGGGAAACACTGGGTATCAGGGAAACACTGGGTTTCGGGGAAACACTGGGTCATGGGGAACACTGGATCATGGGGAAAAACTGGATCATGGGGAAACACAGTCATGGGGAAACACTGGGTATCGGGGAAACACTGGATATTTGGGAACACTGAGTAATGGGGAACACTGAGTAATGGGGACACTTGGTAATGGGGAAAAACTGGATAAAGGGGAAACACTGGGTATGGGGAAACACTGGGTATGGGGAAACACTGGGTATTGGGGGAAACACTGGGTCATGGGGCAAAACACTGGGTCGTGGGGAAACACTGCCTATTGGCGAATCACTATGTAATTGGGAAACACTGGATTTTGGGGAAACACTGGGTAGTGGGGAAACACTGGGTACTGGGGAAACATTGGGTGCTGGGGAAACTCCGGGTAATGGGGAAACATTGGATACTGGGGAAACATTGGGTACTGGGGAAACGCCGGGTACTGGGGAAACTCCGGGTATTGGGGAAACTCCGGGTAATGGAGAAACTCCGGGTAATGGAGAAACTCCGTGTAATGGGTAATCTCCGGGTAATTCGGAAACACTAAGTAATTGGGGAAACACTGGGTATTGTAAAAACACTGGGTAATGGGAAAACACTGGGCATTAGGGGGAAACACTGGGTATTGGGAAAACACAGGGTATTGGGGAGCACTGGGTAATGGGGAAACACTGGGTATTGGGGTAACTCTGGATATTGGGGAAACACTGGGTACTGGGAAAACTCCGGCTACTGTGAAAACTCCGGGTACTGGGGAATCTCCGGGGACTGGGGAAACTTCGGGTAATTATGAAACTCCGGGTAATTATGAAACTCCGGGTATTGGGGAAACTCCGGGTATTGGGGAAACTCCGGGTATTGGGGAAACTCCGGGTATTGGGGAACACTGGGTACTGGGGAAACACTGGGTATTGGGGAAACTCCAGATATTGGGGAAACACTGGGTATGGGGGAAACACTGGGTATTGGGGGAAACACTGGGTCATGGGAGAAAACACTGGGTCGTGGGGAACCACTGCCTATTGGCGAATCACTATGTAATTGGGAAACAATGGATTTTGGGGAAACACTGGGTAGTGGGGAAACACTGGGTACTGGGGAAACATTGGGTACTGGGGAAACTCCGGTAATGGGGAAACATTGGATAGTGGGGAAACATTGGGTACTGGGGAAACACTGGGTACTGGGGAAACTCCGGGTATTGGGGAAACTCCGGGTAATGGAGAAACTCCGGGTAATGGGTAAATTCTGGGTAATTCGGAAACACTAAGTAATGGGGGAAACACTGGGTATCGGGGAAACACTGGGTATCAGGGAAACACTGGGTTTCGGGGAAACACTGGGTCATGGGGAACACTGGATCATGGGGAAAAACTGGATCATGGGGAAACACAGTCATGGGGAAACACTGGGTATCGGGGAAACACTGGGTATTTGGGAACACTGAGTAATGGGGAACACTGAGTAATGGGGACACTTGGTAATGGGGAAAAACTGGATAACGGGGAAACACTGGGTATGGGGAAACACTGGGTATGGGGAAACACTGGGTATTGGGGGAAACACTGGGTCATGGGGCAAAACACTGGGTCGTGGGGAAACACTGCCTATTGGCGAATCACTATGTAATTGGGAAACACTGGATTTTGGGGAAACACTGGGTAGTGGGGAAACACTGGGTACTGGGGAAACATTGGGTGCTGGGGAAACTCCGGGTAATGGGGAAACTTGGATACTGGGGAAACATTGGGTACTGGGGAAACGCCGGGTACTGGGGAAACTCCGGGTATTGGGGAAACTCCGGGTAATGGAGAAACTCCGGGTAATGGAGAAACTCCGTGTAATGGGTAATCTCCGGGTAATTCGGAAACACTAAGTAATTGGGGAAACACTGGGTATTGGAAAAACACTGGGTAATGGGAAAACACTGGGCATTAGGGGGAAACACTGGGTATTGGGAAAACACAGGGTATTGGGGAGCACTGGGTAATGGGGAAACACTGGGTATTGGGGTAACTCTGGATATTGGGGAAACACTGGGTACTGGGAAAACTCCGGCTACTGTGAAAACTCCGGGTACTGGGGAATCTCCGGGGACTGGGGAAACTTCGGGTAATTATGAAACTCCGGGTAATTATGAAACTCCGGGTATTGGGGAAACTCCGGGTATTGGGGAAACTCCGGGTATTGGGGAAACTCCGGGTATTGGGGAACACTGGGTACTGGGGAAACACTGGGTATTGGGGAAACTCCAGATATTGGGGAAACACTGGGTATGGGGGAAACACTGGGTATTGGGGGAAACACTGGGTCATGGGAGAAAACACTGGGTCGTGGGGAACCACTGCCTATTGGCGAATCACTATGTAATTGGGAAACAATGGATTTTGGGGAAACACTGGGTAGTGGGGAAACACTGGGTACTGGGGAAACATTGGGTACTGGGGAAACTCCGGTAATGGGGAAACATTGGATAGTGGGGAAACATTGGGTACTGGGGAAACACTGGGTACTGGGGAAACTCCGGGTATTGGGGAAACTCCGGGTAATGGAGAAACTCCGGGTAATGGGTAAATTCTGGGTAATTCGGAAACACTAAGTAATGGGGGAAACACTGGGTATTGGGAAAACACTGGTTAATGGGAAAACACTGGGCATTAGGGGGAAACTCCGGGTAATGGGGAAACATTAGATAGTAGGGAAACACTGGGTACTGGGAAAACCTCGGGTACTGGGGAAACCCCGGGTACTGGGGAAACTCCAGGTATTCAGGAAACACTGGGTAATGGGGAAACTCCGGGTAATGGGGAAACTCCGGGTAATGGGGAAACACTGGGTATTGCAGAAACACTGGGTATTGGGGAAACACTGGGTATTGGGGAAGCACTGGGTTATGGGGAAGGACTCATATTGGGGAAACACTGGGTATTGGGGAAACACTGGGTATTGGGGATACATTGGGTCATGGGGAAACACTGGGTCATGGGGAAACATTGGATAGTGGGGAAATATTGGATAGTGGGGAAACACTGGATAATGGTGAAAACACTGGGTAATGGGGAAACACTGCGTGTCGGGGAAACACTCGGTATTGGGCAAACACTGGGTCTTGGGGAAATACTGGGCATTGGGGAAACACTGGGCATTGGGGAAACACTTCGCATTGAGGAAACACTTCGCATTGGGGAAACACTTCGCATTGGGGAAACACTTCGCATTGGGGAAACACTTCGCATTGGGGAAACTCCAGGTACTGGTGAAACTCCAGGTATTGGTGAAACTCCAGGTATTGGGGAACTACTGGGTATTGGGGAAACACTTTGCAATGGGGAAACACTGGGTATTGGAGAAACAGTGGGCCATGGGGAAACACTGGGTCATGGGGAAACACTGGGTCATGGGGAAACATTGGACAGTGGGGAAACACTGGGTAATGGGGACAACACTGGGTAATGGGGACAACACTGGGTAATGGGGAAACACTGGGTATTGGGCAAACACTGGGCATTGGGGAAATACTGGGCATATGCAAACACTGGGCATATGGAAACACTGGGCATATGGAAACACTGGGCATTGGGGAAACACTGGGTAATGGGAAAACACTGGGCATTAGGGGGAAACACTGGGTATTGGGGAAACACTGGGTATTGGGGAACACTGGGTATTGGGGAAACTCTGGATATTGGCGAAACACTGGGTACTGTGAAAACTCCGGGTACTGGGGAATCTCCGGGTACTGGGGAAACTCCCGGTAATTATGAAACTCCGGGTAATTATGAAACTCCGGGTATTGGGGAAGCTCCGGCTATTGGGAAAACTCCGGGTATTGGGAAAACTCTGGGTATTGGGGAACACTGGGAATTGGGGGAAACACTGGGCCATGGGGCAAAACACTGGGTCGTGGGGAACCACTGCCTATTGGCGAATCACTATGTAATTGGGAAACACTGGATTTTGGGGAAACACTGGGTAGTTGGGAAACACTGGGTATTGGGGAAACATTGGGTACTGGGGAAACATTGGGTACTGGGGAAACATTGGATAGTGGGGAAACATTGGGTACTGGGGAAACACCGGGTACTGGGGAAACTCCGGGTATTGGGGAAACTCCGGGTAATGGAGAAACTCCGGGTAATGGAGAAACTCCGGGTAATGGGTAAACTCCGGGTAATTCGGAAACACTAAGTAATGGGGGAAACACTGGGTATTGGGAAAACACTGGGTAATGGGAAAACACTGGGCATTAGGGGGAAACACTGGGGAAACATTGGGTACTGGGGAAACTCCGGGTAATGGGGAAACATTGGATAGTGGGGAAACACTAGGTTATGGGGAAAGACGAGTATCGGTGAAACACTGGGTATTGGGGAAACACTGGGTCTTGGGGAAACACCGGGTATTGGGGAAACACCGGGTATTGGGGAAACACTGGGACATGGGGAAACACTGTGACATGGGGAAACACTGGGTCATGGGGAAACATTGGACAGTGGGGAAGCACTATGCATATGGAAACTCTGGGTATCGGGGAAACACTGGGTATCGGGGAAACACTGGGTATTTGGGAACACTGAGTAATGGGGACACTTGGTAATGGGGAAAAACTGGGTAACGGGGAAACACTGGGTATTGGGGGAAACACTGGGTCATGGGGAAACACTGCCTATTGGCGAATCACTATGTAATTGGGAAACACTGGATTTTGGGGAAACACTGGGTAGTGGGAAAACACTGGGTACTGGGGAAACATTGGGTACTGGGGAAACTCCGGGTAATGGGGAAACATTGGATACTGGGGAAACACCGGGTACTGGGGAAACTCCGGGTACTGGGGAAACTTCGGGTAATGGGGAAAATCAGGGTAATTATGAAACTCTGGGTAATTATGAAACTCCGGGTATTGGGGAAGCTCCGGGTATTGGGGAAACTCCGGGTATTGTGGAAACTCCGGGTATTGGGGAACACTGGTACTGGGGAAACACTGGGTATTGGGGAAACTCCAGATATTGGGGAAACAATGGGTATGGGGGAAACACTGGGTATTGGGGGAAACACTGGGTCATGGGGCAAAACACTGGGTCGTGGGGAAACACTGCCTATTGGCGAATCACTATGTAATTGGGAAACACTGGATTTTGGGGAAACACTGGGTAGTGGGGAAACACTGGGTACTGGGGAAACATTGGGTACTGGGGAAACTCCGGTAAAGGGGAAACATTGGATACTGGGGAAACATTGGGTACTAGGGAAACACCGGGTACTGGGGAAACTACGGGTATTGGGGAAACTCCGGGTAATGGAGAAACTCCGGGTAATGGGTAAACTCTGGGTAATTCGGAAACACTAAGTAATTGGGGAAACACTGGGTATTGGGAAAACACTGGGTAATGGGAAAACACTGGGCATTAGGGGGAAACACTGGGTATTGGGGAAACACTGGGTATTGGGGAACACTGGGTATTGGGGAAACTCTGGATATTGGCGAAACACTGGGTACTGTGAAAACTCCGGGTACTGGGGAATCTCCGGGTACTGGGGAAACTCCCGGTAATTATGAAACTCCGGGTAATTATGAAACTCCGGGTATTGGGGAAGCTCCGGCTATTGGGAAAACTCCGGGTATTGGGAAAACTCTGGGTATTGGGGAACACTGGGTATTGGGGGAAACACTGGGCCATGGGGCAAAACACTGGGTCGTGGGGAACCACTGCCTATTGGCGAATCACTATGTAATTGGGAAACACTGGATTTTGGGGAAACACTGGGTAGTGGGGAAACACTGGGTATTGGGGAAACATTGGGTACTGGGGAAACATTGGGTACTGGGGAAACATTGGATAGTGGGGAAACATTGGGTACTGGGGAAACACCGGGTACTGGGGAAACTCCGGGTATTGGGGAAACTCCGGGTAATGGAGAAACTCCGGGTAATGGAGAAACTCCGGGTAATGGGTAAACTCCGAGTAATTCGGAAACACTAAGTAATGGGGGAAACACTGGGTATTGGGAAAACACTGGGTAATGGGAAAACACTGGGCATTAGGGGGAAACACTGGGGAAACATTGGGTACTGGGGAAACTCCGGGTAATGGGGAAACATTGGATAGTGGGGAAACACTAGGTTATGGGGAAAGACGAGTATCGGTGAAACACTGGGTATTGGGGAAACACTGGGTCTTGGGGAAACACCGGGTATTGGGGAAACACCGGGTATTGGGGAAACACTGGGACATGGGGAAACACTGTGACATGGGGAAACACTGGGTCATGGGGAAACATTGGACAGTGGGGAAGCACTATGCATATGGAAACTCTGGGTATCGGGGAAACACTGGGTATCGGGGAAACACTGGGTATTTGGGAACACTGAGTAATGGGGACACTTGGTAATGGGGAAAAACTGGGTAACGGGGAAACACTGGGTATTGGGGGAAACACTGGGTCATGGGGAAACACTGCCTATTGGCGAATCACTATGTAATTGGGAAACACTGGATTTTGGGGAAACACTGGGTAGTGGGGAAACACTGGGTACTGGGGAAACATTGGGTACTGGGGAAACTCCGGGTAATGGGGAAACATTGGATACTGGGGAAACACCGGGTACTGGGGAAACTCCGGGTACTGGGGAAACTTCGGGTAATGGGGAAAATCCGGGTAATTATGAAACTCTGGGTAATTATGAAACTCCGGGTATTGGGGAAGCTCCGGGTATTGGGGAAACTCCGGGTATTGTGGAAACTCCGGGTATTGGGGAACACTGGTACTGGGGAAACACTGGGTATTGGGGAAACTCCAGATATTGGGGAAACAATGGGTATGGGGGAAACACTGGGTATTGGGGGAAACACTGGGTCATGGGGCAAAACACTGGGTCGTGGGGAAACACTGCCTATTGGCGAATCACTATGTAATTGGGAAACACTGGATTTTGGGGAAACACTGGGTAGTGGGGAAACACTGGGTACTGGGGAAACATTGGGTACTGGGGAAACTCCGGTAAAGGGGAAACATTGGATACTGGGGAAACATTGGGTACTAGGGAAACACCGGGTACTGGGGAAACTACGGGTATTGGGGAAACTCCGGGTAATGGAGAAACTCCGGGTAATGGGTAAACTCTGGGTAATTCGGAAACACTAAGTAATTGGGGAAACACTGGGTATTGGGAAAACACTGGGTAATGGGAAAACACTGGGCATTAGGGGGAAACACGGTATTGGGGAAACACTGGGTATTGGGGAACACTGGGTATTGGGGAAACTCTGGATATTGGCGAAACACTGGGTACTGTGAAAACTCCGGGTACTGGGGAATCTCCGGGTACTGGGGAAACTCCCGGTAATTATGAAACTCCGGGTAATTATGAAACTCCGGGTATTGGGGAAGCTCCGGCTATTGGGAAAACTCCGGGTATTGGGAAAACTCTGGGTATTGGGGAACACTGGGTATTGGGGGAAACACTGGACCATGGGGCAAAACACTGGGTCGTGGGGAACCACTGCCTATTGGCGAATCACTATGTAATTGGGAAACACTGGATTTTGGGGAAACACTGGGTAGTGGGGAAACACTGGGTATTGGGGAAACATTGGGTACTGGGGAAACATTGGGTACTGGGGAAACATTGGATAGTGGGGAAACATTGGGTACTGGGGAAACACCGGGTACTGGGGAAACTCCGGGTATTGGGGAAACTCCGGGTAATGGAGAAACTCCGGGTAATGGAGAAACTCCGGGTAATGGGTAAACTCCGGGTAATTCGGAAACACTAAGTAATGGGGGAAACACTGGGTATTGGGAAAACACTGGGTAATGGGAAAACACTGGGCATTAGGGGGAAACACTGGGGAAACATTGGGTACTGGGGAAACTCCGGGTAATGGGGAAACATTGGATAGTGGGGAAACCCCGGGTACTGGGGAAACTCCGGGTATTGGGGAAACTCCGGGTATTCAGGAAACACTGGGTAATGGGGAAACTCTGGGTAATGGGGAAACTCCGGGTAATGGGGAAACTCCGGGTAATGGGGAAACACTGGGTAATGGGGAAACACTGGGTATTGGGGAAGCACTGGGTTATGGCGAAGGACTCGTATTGGGGAAACACTGGGTATTGGGGAAACACTGGGTATTGGGGATACATTGCGTCATGGGGAAACACTGGGTCATGGGGAAACATTGGATATTGGGGAAATATTGGATAGTGGGGAAACACTGGATAGTGGGGAAACGCTGGGTAATGGGGAAACACTGGGCATTGGGGAAACACTTCGAATTGGGGAAACACTTCGCATTGGGGAAACTCCAGGTATTGGGGAACTACTGGGTATTGGGGAAACACTTTGCAATGGGGAAACACTGGGTATTGGAGAAACAGTGGGTCATGGGGAAACACTGGGTCATGGGGAAACACTGGGTCATGGGGAAACATTGGACAGTGGGGAAACACTGTGTAATGGGGACAACACTGGGTAATGGGGACAACACTGGGTAATGGGGAAACTCTGGGCATTGGGGAAACACTGGGCATATGCAAACACTGGGCATATGGAAACACTGGGCATATGGAAACACTGGGCATATGAAGCACTGGGCATTGGGGAAACACTGGGCATTGGGGAAACACTGGGCATCGGGGAAACACTGGGTATCGGGAAACACTGGATGTTGGGGAAAACACTGGATAGTGGAGAAACACAGGGTATTGGGGAAACACGGTGTTGGGGGAAAACACTGGGGAGTGGGGAAACACTGGGTATTGGGGAAAACACTAGATAGTGGGGAAACACTGGGCATTGGGGAAACACTGGGCATTGGGGAAACACTGGGCATTGGGGAAACACTGGGCATTGGGGAAACACTTCGCATTGGGGAAAAACTTCGCATTGGGGAAACACTTCGCATTGGGGAAACACTTTGCATTGGGGAAACTCCAGGTATTGGTGAAACTCCAGGTATTGGGGAACTACTGGGTATTGGGGAAACACCTTGCAATGGGGAAACACTGGGTATTGGAGAAACAGTGGGTCATGGGGAAACAATGGGCATTGGGGAGACACTGGGCATTGGGGAGACACTGGGCATATGGAAACACTGGGCATTGGGGAAACACTGGGTATCGGGGAAACACTGGGCATATGGAAACACTGGGCATATGGAGACACTGGGCATTGGAGAAACACTGAGCATTGGGGAATCACTGGGCATCGGGCAAACACAGGATATCAGGGTAACACTGGGTCATGGGGAAACACTGGGTCATGGGGAAACACCGGGTCATGGGGAAACTCCGGTTATTGGGGAAACTCCGGGTATTGGGGAAACTCCGGGTATTGGGGCAACTCCGGGTATTGGGGAAACTCCGGGTATTGGGGAAAAACACTGGGTAGTGGGGGAACACTGGATAGTGGGGAAACACTGCATATTGGCAAATCACTCTGTAATGGGGAAACACTGGGTATTGGGGAAACACTGGGTATTGGGGAAACACTGGTTATTGGGGAACACTGGTTGCTATGGAAGCACTGGGTAGTGGGGAAACACCATGTAATGGGGAAACTCCGGATAATGGGGAAACTCCGGAAAATGGCGAAACTCCGGGTAATGGGGAAACACTGGGTAATGGGGAAACACTGGGTATTGGGGAAACACTGGGTATTGGGGAAGCACTTGGTTATGGGGATGGACTCGTATTGGGGAAACACTGGGTATTGGGGAAACACTGGGTATTGGGGATGCATTGGGTCATGGGGAAACACTGGGTCATGGGAAACATTGGATAGTGGGGAAATATTGGATAGTGGGGAAACACTGGATAATGGTGAAAACACTGGGTAATGGGGAAACACTGCGTATCGGGGAAACACTCGGTATTGGGCAAACACTGGGTCTTGGGGAAACACTGGGCATTGGGGAAACACTGGGCATTGGGGAAACACTTCGCATTGGGGAAACTCCAGGTATTGGGGAACTACTGGGTAT